>NC_091305.1:48794155-48804239 GCF_038502225.1 Cherax quadricarinatus | reverse complement strand
GTGATAGATAAATAAGCCGTAGGGTTGATGATAGCAAAATATTCAAGGAGTACAGTGGACCCCCGCCTTACGACATTAATCCGTTCCTGAGAGCTCATCGTAAGCCGAAATTATCGTTAGCCGAATTAATTTTCCCCTAAGAAATAATGAAAATCAAATTAATCCGTTCCTGACACCCCAAAGTATGAAAAAAAAAAAATTTACCAAATGAAATATTAATTTTAATACACACAAACTGAAGAAGACATGTACAATTACTACTCTACTAAGAATGGAATACATGACACTTACCTTTATTGAAGATCTGGTGATGATTGATGGGATGGGAGGAGGGGAGAGTGTGGAAGTTATTGTCTAGAAGGGATATCCCCTTCCATTAGGACTTGAGGTAGCAAGTCCTTTTCCAGGGTTACTTCCCTTCTTCTTTTAATGCCACTAGGACCAGCTTGAGAGTCACTGGACCTCTGTCGTACAACAGATCGTCCCATAGAGCTCTGTATCTCCCATTCCTTTAAGACTTTCCTAAAATGGACCATAACATTGTCATTGTACAGGTTGCCAACACAGCTTGCAGTAGCTGTGTCAGGGTGATTTTCATCCGTAAAGGTTTGCAGTTCAGTCCACGTTGCACACATTTCCTTATTCTCTTTTTTCAATTCCATACTAATTCTCGCCCTTTTTACCACAAGGATGGCACTAGAAGCTTTCTTGGGGTCCATGGTGACTTATTTTGCAATTATAAGCACTAGAAACACTGGGATAATGTGAAATGTACTGAATGTATGCTTAGATGCTACCATACTGGCTGGCTTACTGAGGCCACACGTGGGACGCATCCCGAACGAATCACGTAAGGCGAGTTTTTTATCGTGAGGTGAGGCAAAATTTTTCCGTTCAAATGCTTCATATGGTGGATTTAACATAACACGATGCGTTCGTAAGGCGGGGATCCACTGTATTTTGTCCTGTCTCCAGACAAACTCTCGTCGGCCACCGCCACACATATAATAACATACGTATTTTATTCATTCTAGAGTATATATGTATCAGGTTTCTATGTGATTTATATTGTTTGTTATGTCATATTAGATGAACTGTGATAGATAAATAAGCCATAGAGTTGATGATAGCGATATATTTAAGGAGTATTTTGTCCTGTCTCCAGACAAACTGTAGTCCACTGCTGACACTGCCCATACCACTACATGAATTACATATTTTATTCATTTTAGAGTATATATCAGGTTTCTATGTTATTTATATTGTTTATTATGTCATATTAGATCAAGTGAGGTAGATAAATAAGCCGTAAAGTTGATATTAGCGAAATTATTGAAATACAGAATTCCATTGGAATGGATTAATTGCATTTCAGTTAATTTAAATGAGAAAAATTGACTATGCAAACGAGCAAATCCAGTTGCGAGCAAGGTCATGGAACGGATTAAACTCGCAGGGTGACCTGAAAAGGAAGAAATGAAAGTTTTCTTCTTTTTATGTTTAGTAATTTATACAGGAGAAGGGGTTACTAACTCCTTGCTTCCAGCATTTTAGTCACCTCTTACAACATGCATGGCTTACAGAGGAAGGACTCTCCTCTTCCCTATTGAGTGATGTAATGTATATATAGACATAATTTTTTAAGATTGTAATATGTATAGCAAAGAGAAGAAACAAAGAATTCATAGACATTATAGAGTATTTTATGTAAGAGGAAATGAAATGCAGTAAAATAGTTTCTGGTGAGAGTACATCCCATACCTATGTGAGCATTGTGGGGGTAACCATTTTTTAAATAACTTATGTTCAAAAAACAAGCTATTTAAAAGAACTTTAGAGCAAGAGATGTTAAGGCAGGCAAGTGGAATAATCTGCCAAATAGCTATTAAAGCTAATACTTTGGGTATTTTTAAAAATAGGGTAGACCATTAAGTCTACTGCACCTCCTAGGCAGGGGCAATATATGGAGAAGAAAAGGGAGGTTATAAGAGGGGTGTCAGAGTGCAAAAGGAGTGACAGAGAATGGGAGAGTCCCTATCAGCAAATTTTGCTGAGAATAAGAAGCAGTTTCAGAGAGAGATCAGTAAAGTGAGGAAGCCTGGAGAACAAATGAACTTAGCAGTCAAGAACAGCAGAAGGAAGATGTTACATGAGAAGGAGGAGGAGGAGGTACTGGAAAGATAGGTAGGATAGTTTAACGAGATGTTGAATATTAGTGATGAATAGTAAGCAGTGATTTCTTGCATAGGGCAGGGTGGAATATATTGTATTGGAATGAGGAGAGTCTGAGGTGGATGTGGGGAAAGTGCATGAAGTAGTGGGCAGATTGAAATTGGGTAAAGTAGCTGGGATAGATGGGGTTGAGGCAGATGTTAAAAGCAGGTGGGGATATAGAGTTGGAGTGGTTGGTATGTTTGTACAATATATATATTAAAGATGTGAAGGTACCAAAGGATTGGCAGAGAACATGCATAATCCTTTTGTATAAAAGAAAAGGGGGAGGGGAAAAAGGAATGTAAGAATTATAAGGGGATAAGCCTGTTGAGTATACCAGGTCAAGTTTATTGTAGAATTATTATTGAAAGAGTTAGTAGCAAGACAAAAAAAAAAAAGTCAGATTTCAGAGGAATAAGGAGGATTCAGAAATGGTTGGGATATGTAGCCCAAGTGTTTGCAGTAATGCATATAAATGAGCTGTACTTAGGTAAGAGCTGTTTGTTGCATTTATGCATTTAGAAAAGGCATATGATAAGGTGGAAAGGGAAGCCCTTTAGCAGAATAACAGGAAAGTTACTAAAAGCAGTTAAAGAGTTTTTATGCAGAGATTGAGGCTCAGGTTAGGGTATGTAGGAGGAGGGTGACTAAATCCCAGTGAAAGTAGGACTTAGTGACACATGATGTCACCACTGTTATCAACTTATTTATAGATGGGATTGTGAAGGAAGTAAATGCTAGTGTGTTGAGAAGAGGTGTGAGACTGAAAAATGTTGGTTCTGATACTAAAAGGGAGTTACCTGGTTGCTCTTTGCTTATGACACAGGTTCTTTTAGGGGATTCTGAAGGTAAATTACAAAGGTGGGTGGATGAATTTGGTAGGGTATGTAAAAGGAAATTAAAAGTGAACATAGAAAAGAGAAAGATGATCAAGGTAACAAAATGTCTAGGCAATGATAGATTGAATATCTTACTGGAGGGAGTATGGAGGATGTGGATGCATTTAAATATTTGTAAGTGGACATGTCAGCAAAAAGAAATTTATCTGTGGTCAGAAAATAAGGGAATGTACCAGAGTATAGTGGTACCAACACTTTTATATGGGTGTGAGGCATAGATTTTGAATGCTGCAGTAAAACAGAAAATGTCATGTTTGAGAGCAGTGTGTGTAGTGAATATTGTGGAGAGAATTCAGAGTGTACATATTAAAAGGTGATGTGGGGTGACCAAGAGGATAATTGAGAGAGTTTAGGAGTGGTTGTTGATGTTTGGGCATGTAGTGAGGATGGACAGGGATAGGTTGATGAAAAGAGGATATAAAGTGGCAGAAGGTAAAAAGGGAAGCATCTCAGAAGTAGTTAAAGGGAGGGGGGTACCAGAGGCTATGAGATTTAGGGGCTTGAGCATCCAACAGACTTGTATGAGTGTTTTAGGTAGTAGTTCATGGCAACAAATGGTTTTATAGACATGTTTAACCCTTTCAGGGTCCCCCAGGCTTTCTCCCAGACTTGTTCTCAGGATCGCCTAAATTTCTAAAAAAAAAAAATTATTTTTTCCTTTGAAAAGATAGAGAATCTTTTCCCAATCATAATGACGCCAAAAGTATGAAATTTGATGGAAAACTTATGGAATATGCTCTCACGAAGTAATCAGTCTCAACGATGTTCACGCATCGGCGATTTTGCCCAATTTGAGCTCTATTTTCGGCCAATTCTAGTGTACTAGTCGACAAAAATCATAACTATTTTGCTAGAACTCCATTTTTTCTATCGAATGAGTACAAGAAACCACCCATTTACCGATTTCTACTATCCAATACAATGGTCAGAATTTAGCAATTTTGCCAATTTCAAAAGATGCCAATTTCAAAAGATGCCAATTTCCAAATAGGGTCCAGAATAAACAAGAAAGACATTCCTGGCACTAAAATAACATTTCCTCTGTTTATTAGTCATGTCCCCATGCCCCTCTTACATTCTTTTGCTTTCCACTTTGAATTTTTAGTCTCACAAAAAATAGAAGATTTACTGTTATGCAGACTACTGTATTAGTGTAGAAATGGTATAAATAATATCAGCGCACTTGTGAAAGAATATTAGACTCACCAGTTGATGTGTATTGGACGCTTAGCATGATTTGTTTATTTTTGAACTTTGGTAAAAATCAAACATTTCTGCTACTTTGAGCTCAATTTCAAGGTACTTTTCATTGTAAAACCAGTCAAAATCATCTCGATTTCTGTAATATGTCTTTCACTCTATAAAATGAGACCAGGAAAACTAGAATACAACAATAAATACCATACGAAAATACAGTGCAAAGTCGCTGTTTTAATCCAAAAACACGGTCAAAGTTTTTTTTTTTTCTCATTACACACTGTGTGCTGCAGATTTTTTTTTTATACAGCGCACACTGACCACATAGACCCATTCTTTCATATGTAGGCCTACCAGCTTTCTCTCACTAGATTTGAGGGCGCTAGAATTTAGGTGTACTAGTACGTCAAAAACCCTGGTGCGTAAGCTGTACTAGTACGTCTGAAACCCTGAAAGGGTTAAGTATGAGCAGGGTAACTTTTATGAAGGGATTCAGGGAAACTGGTTAGCTGGAAACTGGTTAGCTTCCCACCCCCAGAACTTGGAAGTCCTGGAGGTGGGAAGGGCAGTGCCTACACTTTGAAGGAAGGTTGGTAATGTTGCAGTGAGAGAGGTAAAAGACAGCAATTGAGTGAATGATGGCGAATCTGTTTTCTTCTTTGGGTCACGCTGCCTTTGTGTGAGATAACTGTTGCATTAAAAATATATAGTATTTCATTCAAAATGTGCTGTGTCTTCTTTCTATATATTAACAAGATCAGAGCAGTATTTAAAAGATATGACCTCTCATGCACAAGATAAGCACATACCTGAAACAAAATTGAGTATTCTGATGGTTAGGCTCTGTAGGAGCCTAACCCTGGCAGTTTTGGATGTTCAGCTGTACATCTAATTTACACCTGGAAAATAAAAGAGGACCAATTTCAAATCTGCACTCTAAATTAATCACTGGCAAGATTGGAAGGCACAGTAGATGGTGATTGCTGTATTAATTAGTAATAGTGGAGGAAAAACATATTGAGCTAGGTAGTAGAAAATATATGCATAACATGACTTTGCCTGATGCTAGGGTGGTCTTCAGGGTCGAGTGTCACAGACTGAAGTGCGAGTATTTTGGGTCTCCCTGGTTGCCTTCCCTCTCATCTGGTCCATCCTCTTCCTCATTGCAGTTGCTTTTTTCGAATTCAGATGGGCTGTAAGTATGTTAATCTGAGTTTATTTTTGTCATATATATTCCTGTGAGCTTCCTCTTAGCACCCTGCTGAAATTTAACAAGAACTGAATAATATACCCAGTATTAACGTCTTTAATTAAGGTTTAATGTGTAGACGCCAGAGTTTATTAGATTTTTCACACACTTTCAGATTTATTAGTGTATGGTGAATTTGTTTTAATAATTTATGTGTCTGTCCAACATCTTATTTTTTTCTATTAGTACAATTTCCTTGAAAATTTGGAAATGTTCAGTTCATGATAGGTAAGTAAGTTAGTATTGTGAGGTTAGGTTTCTTCATGTAACCAGTTGATGTGTACTCAACTAATTTAGTTTCATTTAATCCCATCTCTCAGTATATTATAGTTGAAATAAGCTAAGTAATGAGGGATTAAAGCTTTTTGTCAGATTAAATTTGTTAGTGCTGAAACCTTAAGAACTATCACTTGTGGTTCTTTGCAGACAGTAGATGATAGTTAACATTAACGACTAAGATATAATTTTATATTTTAACCCCTTAACCATCCAAACGTAGATCTTTGTTGTTACCACTAGTGCTCCAAACGTAGATTAACATTTTATTTTTCCTGCCTTCAAATTTGGCATGATAGGCCTGAGCGGCCTAGACATGAGAGAATGGGTCTGCACACATAGTATGCGCCATATGAAAAAAATTGGGGACCCTGCGGTATGGCATGGTAGCACTAGTTAGTTTCAGCTTCAGCTTGGGTCAACATCATGGCAAATCCCCACGATTCACTCATGCCTCATCGTATTAACACTCTCTTATTCGAGGAACATGATATAGAATGTGAGTTTAGTGGATTTGAGACCGATGTGGCCACTGATGATCAAGGAATTAGTGAAAATATTGACGATAACCCAGATGACCCTCAGCCCATCACCTCTGGGGTGGCCAGTGTGGCCATGAAAGATGCTCAGCCAAGCACCTCTGGGGTGGCCAGTGTGACCACATCAGACCCTCATAGAAGCACCTCTGGGGTGGCCAGTGTGACCACATCAGACCCTCATAGAAGCACCTCTGGGGTGGCCAGTGTGGCCACACTAGACCCTCGGCCAAGCACCTCCGGGGTGGCCAATGTTACTACTCAGAGGCAACTATGCAAGTGGAAATTATCATTTTCTGTCAGTTTTGGTGATGATGATAATGAAAGTGATACAAGTGATGATGAGATTGATTTTATGCCCTTAGAGGATTCATTGAGTGATAGTGATATACATTATTCCCCAGTGAAGCATACCTTTAGGCGTCGTCGCCTATGTTCAGGCAGTGTGCCACATATGATGAATGTTTTTAAAAAAACATTCTACAGGATTAATGGACTGAACACATCGACTCCAGGCTGTGGGACTGATTACCTCAAACTCCTCCTCTCCTTAAACCTTTCTGCTTTGTATTGGACTGATGAAGCCACTGTGTGGTGAAACGTTTCTTAAATAAAGATTCCCGTATGTTGCATAAGTGTCTCAATCTTCAGTGTGCCATATGCAATCCCCAAGGGCCTACCTGGAGGGTATTCTGGGGATCATTGCCCCTGAGGCCCAGTCTACAGTCATGGGAAGTCACGTAACCCCAGCCACTGATAGTCATACTGATCATGAAGGAGAATATGCAGGGATGGAGGAAGAGGAGGTGGTGGTGGTGGGAGGCACGGTGCCTGGGCCACATGGCATGTCCAGCAGGCAGACAAAGGACACCACAGCACCCCTTCAACCTTGTGCTGCCTCCACTCCCATCCCTCCTCCTGCTTGCCCACGCCCCATGCCACAGGTCCACCTTGCACCATGTGGCCGTGAACGGAACTGGACACAAATTACAACATTCATGCCACATCCTTTTGATTTTGATGCCAGTAGAAGTGGCATCCTCCCAGAATGTCCCATCACGAATGAGTCTACAGAGTTAGACTTTTTCCAATTACTGTATACTTTGACGAGCCGATAATGAACTTGATTGTCACCCAGATGAACGATTACTATCGCTATACAGTGGACCCTCGCATATCGTTGGCATCACATAACGTTAAATCCGCATACCGATACATTTTATCACTAAAATTTTGCCTCGCATACCGCTAAAAAACTCGCTCAACGCTATTCGTCCGAGACGCTTCTAATGTGTGGCCTGAGCCAGCTTCACATGTTCCGCCGGTGGCATTGTTTACAAGCCAGCCTCCGCGGTAACATCCAAGCATACTTTCGGAACATTTCGTATTATTACAGCGTTTTTGGTGATTTCATCTGCAAAATAAGTGACCATATGCCCCAAGAAAGCCTCTAGTGCTAACCCAGTGGTAAAAAGGGTGAGAAATACTATCATACCACAGTCAGCTGTTGCTTGACCAGTCAGCTGTTGCTGGATCAGTCAGCTGCTGTTGCACCTCGATCAGCTGTTGTTGGACCAGTCAGCTGTTGCTGAATCAGTCAGCTGCTGCTGCACCACGATCAGCTGTTGCTGGACCAGTCAGCTGTTGCTGGATCAGTCAGCTGCTGCTTCACCACGATCAGCTGTTGCTGGACCAGTCAGCTGTTGCTGGATCAGTTAGCTGCTGCTGCACCACGATCAGCTGTTGCTGGATCAGTCAGCTGCTGCTGCACCACGATCAGCTGTTGCTGGACCAGTCAGCTGTTGCTGGATCAGTCAGCTGCTGCTGCACCACGATCAGCTGTTGTTGGACCAGTCAGTTGTTGCTGAATCAGTCAGCTGCTGCTGCACCACAATCAGCTGTTGCTGGACCAGTCAGCTGTTGCTGGATCAGTCAGCTGCTGCTGCTGCACCACGATCAGCTGTTGCTGGACCAGTCAGCTGTTGCTGGATCAGTTTGCTGCTGCTGCACCATGATCAGCTGTTGCTGGACCAGTCAGCTGTTGCTGGATCAGTCAGCTGTTGCTGGATCAGTCAGCTGTTGCTGGATCAGTCAGCTGTTGCTGGACCAGTCAGCTGTTGCTGGATCAGTCAACTGTTGCTGGACCAGTTAGCTGTTGCTGGATCAGTCAGCTGTTGCTGGATCAATCAGCTGTTGCTGGACCAGTCAGCTGTTGCTGGATCAGTCAGCTGTTGCTGGATCAGTCAGCTGTTGCTGGACCAGTCAGCTGTTGCTGGATCAGTCAGCTGCTGCTGCACCACGGTCAGCTGCTGTTGCACCATCAGCTGTTTCTGAACATGACTCGTCCCGAACCTGTCCCGAACCTGTCTGTCCAGCCTGAGCGCCTGCTTTGCCATCATTGTTTACAAGCCAGGGTGGCCGGTTGCATGCATACATTCGATACATTTTGTATTATTCCATTATTTATAGTGCTTGTAACTGCTAAATAAGCCACGATGGGCCCAAAGAAAGCTTCTAGTGCCAACCCTGTGGTAAAAAGGGTGATAAATACTATCGTACCACAGTCAGCTGCTGCACCACGGTCAGCTGATAAATTGGACCAGTCAGCTGTTGCTGCACCACAGCTGCTGCTGCACCACAGCTGCAACTGCACCATGGTCAGCTGTTGCTGCACCCAGCTGCTGCTGCACCATGGTCAGCTGCACCACAGCTGTTGTTGTTGCTGCACCACCATCAGCTGTATTACTTGAAGATGTGGAGAGAGTGTTGTTGGTGTGGCTTATCGTGAAACAATTACCGAGAAACAATTAACCCCAGAGGGTTAGCCACCCAGGATAACCCAAGAAAGTCAGTGCATCATCGAGGACTCTAACTTATTTCCATTAGGGTCCCAGGATGCAACCCACACCAGTTGACTAACACCTAGGTGAACAGGGAAAAATGCCTGGAACTAGTGCTCATATTGGTGAATTTAAAGCCAGCAAAGGTTGGTTTGAGAGAATTAAGAATCGTAGTGGCATACACAGTGTAATAAGGCCTGTTCTGGAAGAAAATGCCAAACAGGACCTACAGTACTCAGGAGGAAAAGGCACTCCCAGGACACAGTGTCTCATCAGTCATTGCTGCATCTTCAATAAAGGTAAGTGTCATTTATTCTTCATTTAGTAGAGTAGTACATGCACAATATATATTGTGCATGTACTACTCTACTATTGTGCATGTATCCTTCTCTTTGTGTGTAGGAAAATGTATATTTCATGTGGTAAAAATTTTTTTTTCATACTTTTGGGTGTCTTGCATGGATTAATTTGATTTCCATTATTTCTTATGGGGAAAATTCATTCGCATAACTTTAATTTCGCATAACAATGAGCTCTCATGAACGGATTAATATCGTTATGCGGGGGTCCACTGTATAATGGACAACACAGAGGTTGCAGAATCGTCACGGCTGCGCAGATGGAAAGATACAACTGTGGCCGAAATGTATTTATTCCTTGGCACTGTCATGCTTATGCCTCATGTGTATAAGCACAATATAGCACAGTACTGGTCCACAGAATTACTTCATCAGTACTCCTGTCTTCCATGACCTCATTCCCTGCAACAGATTCACTCTGTTGCTACGAATGTTACACTTCTCAGACAGGAATAGGCCCAACAGAAATGACCTTCTATACAAAATCCAGGAAGTGTTTATGTATCTGAAACAG
>NC_091305.1:48739155-48789155 GCF_038502225.1 Cherax quadricarinatus | reverse complement strand
CTTATTGTTTTCCATGCGTGTTGTAAAAAGCAACTAAAATGCCAGGAGCAAAGGGGCTAGTAACCCCTTATCCTGTAGACATTACTAAAGTAGAAGAGAGAAACTTTTGTTTTTCTTTTTGGGCCACCCTGCCTTGGTGGGATACTGCCAGTTTGTTGAGAGATGATGATCTTTACAAATACATTGTTTTAAATTAGTTCAAGGAAGCAGGGAAAGGTTTATACATGAGATTTCATTTTCTATGAAAGATATTTCAAGCCTTGATATTAGCAAAGGGCTTTTGTTCCGAGGAATTGGCACTGTCTTCTTCAGAGTACACCTGATTACTTCATTCCCCAGACTAGTAATATGACTTATTGTTTTAGCAACTCCCATAAAATCAGTAATACAGACAATGAAAAGTACAGGTCATCAACATCAAATTATTAAAATAAATGGAAGAATATGACACATCACAAATCTGCACTTGTGTGTGTTTTGGTCCATCCTGGACCATTGTCAGGGGGTCTTAACAATGGCCCAGGGTGGACCAGAATGTTGCCAGAGTTTTCTCTCTTATGTGCAACTTGCTAACAGTTAGCAAATAGAACCCTGAATTATAGAACTATTTTTGAAGGCATCTTAAACTTCTGATAATGTATAATCCTCTTGGCTGCAGCCAAGAAAAAAATTTTACTGTCTGCTATTTTCTTCAGACTTACATGGACAGTTATTTTTATTATTATTACCCTGATGCTGAGTAGTTCTTGATCCAGGGATTTGGACCTGTTCCCTTCCTTGGGTTGATCCTAATTGCCTCCCATTTCCTAAGTGCTGTGTGATTCTTATTTTAGTGCTTCTCCCTGTATATATTAATGTTAGTCAATGGGGAGGGAGGAGGGGATGAGAACACTAAACTTGTGGGGGTCATACAATGCTTGGGGGAATGGGAGGTAATCAGGTTTGATCCAAGGAATAAAAAGTGTGGCTCAACTTTTTGGATCAAGAGCTCCTTACTGGTGTCAACCTCAATTGAGGGGCATGACCCAGTAAGTGCTGTTGTCTAGCAGCAAGAGTGCAGTGCCTTCACATTTTCACTACCATCTGGGGACACCCAGATAGTCATGGTTCATGACTCACAAAATCGTAATGACATGATTGCAAACAATCCATTCCATGGGTCGAGATTGGACTTGAGGCGAGCGAGTCGTAAAACAGGCCTGGAGTTTTACGATTCATTCGCCACGAGTTCAGTCCCCACCTGTGGTATGGTTAGTCATGGTTTATGTCATATACTCCTCTAGGGAGGTGCCTTCCTGCCTGTGACAGGCTCTAGAATCAATTAGACAGGTTCTTCCTTGGTTTGAACCTGATTGCCTTTCATTTCCTCCAGCACTGTATGATTCCTACAGGTTTCACTCTCCCCATGAATGTAATATTAAACCATAACTTATATTTTTGCTCTGTGGGGAAAGTGGAGAAGACTCCTTCCTCAGTAAGCTGTACATCTCATAAGTAACAATTAAAATCCTGTACAGTGGACCCTCCCTTTTCGTTGGGCTCTGTTTTCGCTCATTTCCATTATCGCAGATTTTTTCCATAAAATTATTGGCTCCTTTTTTGTTGCTTTCCTCCGTTCTCATTGGTGGTATGGTACATGTCTAAGTGTGCCATGCACACAGCCTCCCACACACACATTCTGAGGAGGCAGTGTCGCTTTGTTTATGGGTGGGTGAACGTTGTCCTGCAAGGCCATGGGAAACATTTCATAATAATTCATTATTTTTTGCACTTGTTTATTCATTGTGACTGCTAAATAAGCCACCATGGGCCCAAAGAAAGCTGCTAGTGTCAGGCCGTTGATAAAGAAATTGAGAAACACGATAGAATTCAAGAAAAAACTCACAGCAAAGTACCAAAGTGGAGGAGGAAGAGAGAGGGGAGAATGTGCCTTCTTCAGTGATTCTACGATATGTATGATACTAAAGCAGCAGGAGTCAGTAAAGGCTATAGTGCCAGCTAGTGATAAAGTGTAGCATTAACAGTGTAGCAGATAAGCAATAGATAAAGGACGACGCAAAACTGACTCCTCCATTGTTGTCTGAGGTATCTTCCACCACCCTAAACTAATGCTAGTATCTCCAAGGTACAGTAAGTGTAAATATTTCTTATTTACAAGTTAGTGTAAATGTTTATTTATAAATTACGTACATTGTTTGTGTGAATAGTGTTGGTGGCTTCTGCTGTTGCCTCTACCACTAATATGTACAGCTTCTCTCAGTGGCCCCTTATAAACCCAACAGCAACATCCCACCACTTACATACATAATGACGTATTTTATTCATTCTAGAGTATATATCATGTTTCTGTTATTAATATTGTTTATGCCATATTAAGTGAATTGTGATAGATAAATAAGCCATGAAATATACATAGTTCTTCTCCGTAAAATGTATTTTTTATTTATATGTACTTTTGGATGTCTGAAACTGATTAATTGGATTTACATTATTTCTTACGGGGAAAATGGTTTCAGTTTTAGTCGATTTCGCATTTCGTTGGCCTCTCTGGAACGAATTAATGATGAAAAGGGAAGGTCCACTGTATAAGTTATTAAATGTAAAAAAAGATAACTTTCATTTCTTGTTTGTCGGGTCACCCTGCCTCAGTGGGAGACGACCAATCATATCCGGCCATATCCCACCGAGGCAGGGTGGCCCAAAAAGAAAATTCTGTTCCACTTCCCCGTGGAGATAAGAGGAAATAAACAAGAAAATAGAAGAAAACCCAGAGGGGTGTGCATATATATGCTTGTACATGTATGTATAGTGTGATATAAGTGTAAGTAGAAGTAGCAAAAAACACCAGCAATCCTACCATCATGTAAAACAATTACAGGCTTCTGTTTTACACTCACTTGGCAGGATGGCAGTACCTCCCTGGTTGGTTGCTGTCTACCAACCTATTACCTATAACCATTATGTTAAAAAATATATATTTTTATTTTAACTGGGAAAAATGCTAAATCCCAGGGGTTATTATGCAAATATCACAAACCAAGCAATATATGATGCAAAACAACCTCGGGGGAAATAGAATCATAGGTCTAGACCTTTCCTGTTGCAATCATCACATCATCAGGAGCTTGCAAAGTGGCAGAAAAAAGGAGGATGGCCGAGCCAACACGATCCCAGGGGATGTACAGTAGGGCCCCACTTATACGGCGGGTTAGGTTCCACGCTGTCGCCGGAAAGCAGACATCGCCGAAAGGCAGAACACCATTTTTTTCCATGTATAAATGCATATTTTTTTTTTCCATGTATAAATGCATATAACTAGGTAGTAGGTTGGTAAACAGCAACCACCCAGGGAGGTACTACCGTCCTGCCAAGTGAGTGTACAACGCATATGCAACAGTTAGGCATCTTTATTTCGAAACGTTTCGCCTACACAGTAGGCTTCTTCAGTCGAGTACAGAAAAGTTGATAGAAGCAGAAGATACTTGAAGACGATGTAATCAGTCCATCACCCTTAAAGTTTTGAGGTGGTCAGTCCCTCAGTCTGGAGAAGAGCATTGTTCCGTTGTCTGAAACAATATGAAGTTGAAGTGACAGAATGGGGCCTTATATAGGGCCAGGAGGTGAGACGTAGGTTGCTTTGGGAGGGCAGGTCCCTCTCAAACCCAGCCGTTCTCACTAGTAGAGGTTGTCAAGTTGATAGTCTGTACCAAGATACCCTTGTGTTGCAGTGTCTGACAGAATGAACATTAAAATGGTATAAAATACCGACAGGTTGTTAGGTAAGACACATATGCAACAGTTAGGCATCTTTATTTCGAAACGTTTCGCCTACACAGTAGGCTTCTTCAGTCGAGTACAGAAAAGTTGATAGAAGCAGAAGATACTTGAAGACGATGTAATCAGTCCATCACCCTTAAAGTTTTGAGGTGGTCAGTCCCTCAGTCTGGAGAAGAGCATTGTTCCATTGTCTGAAACAATATGAAGTTGAAGTGACAGAATGGGGCCTTATAAGGCCCCATTCTGTCACTTCAACTTCATATTGTTTCAGACAACGGAACAATGCTCTTCTCCAGACTGAGGGACTGACCACCTCAAAACTTTAAGGGTGATGGACTGATTACATCGTCTTCAAGTATCTTCTGCTTCTATCAACTTTTCTGTACTCGACTGAAGAAGCCTACTGTGTAGGCGAAACGTTTCGAAATAAAGATGCCTAACTGTTGCATATGTGTCTTACCTAACAACCTGTCGGTATTTTATACCATTTTAATGTTCATTGAGTGTACAACGAAAGCCTGTAATTGTTTTACATGATGGTAGGATTGCTGGTGTCTTTTGTCTGTCTCATAAACATGCAAGATTTCAGGTATGTCTTGCTACTTCTACTTGCATTTAGGTCACACTACACATACATGTACAAGCATATATATACACACACACACCCCTCTGGGTTTTCTTCTATTTTCTTTCTAGTTCTTGTTCTTGTTTATTTCCTCTTACCTCCATGGGGAAGTGGAACAGAATTCTTCCTCCGTAAGCCATGCGTGTTGTAAGAGGCGACTAAAATGCCGGGAGAAAGGGGCTAGTAACCCCTTCTCCTGTATATATTACTAAATTTAAAAAGAGAAACTTTAGTTTTTTCTTTTGGGCCACCCCGCCTCGGTGGGATACGGCTGGTATGTTGAAAGAAAGAAGAAATGCATATAAATGCCAGACAACAAGTTTACACTAAATTATATTAAGTTAGTAATATAACTAGGCATTAAAAACACACAAAGTAATATACATTCACAGTACATTCATTACTTATCTTAAAGTATTTGTAATCTTAATGTAGGGAGAGAGGTGAGTAGTACTTATTCGTAGGAAGTCAGGTCCAGTAGGGCCCCACTTATATGGCGGGTTAGGTTCCAGGCTGTCGCCAGAAAGCAGACATCGCCGGAAGGCAGAACGCCATTTTTTTCCATTTATAAATGCATATAAATGCCAGACAACAAGTTTACACTAAATTATATTTACTAATAGAACTAGGCATTAAAAACACACAAAGTAAAATACATTCACAGTACATTCATTACTTATCTTAAAGTATTTGTAATCTTAATGTAGGGAGAGAGGTGATTATAGTACTTATTTGTAGGAAGTCAGGTGCAGGTAGCCCAGGTGTAGGTAGCCCTGGCTCCCCATCTCATACTTATTATACGATATTTAAAACATCCCAGAGAGGTAAAATACACATACAGTACACTCCTTATTTACCTTAAAATATCTGTAGTCTTAGTATAGGAAGAGAGGTGAGTAGTATTTATTTGTAGGAAGTCAGTGTAGGTAGCCGGTAGGTGTAGCCCGCCTGGGCTACACCTACCGGCTACCTACAGTGTGGCCCAGAGCCATATTATTAACATCGACATACCTTGTTCACTGAATTTAATCATTTCTAACAACTACCTTTAGATGCCATAAACGAAGGGAGAAGTAATGAATAATTCATGCTGAAAATTGTAAATAAAAGGGGAGTGGGGGAGTGGCTGGGCCAAAAGCACATTCATACACGTTTTCTCTGATGGCTGAGCAGAAAAAACGTAATGTCCCTCTGCTCGGCTACCACACAAGTCCAAAAGTATTATTATCATAGCACATAAAATATGCAATAAATGCCAGACAACAAGTTTACACTAACTTATATTAACCTCTTGACTGTCACAACCCCTAATCCTGAGGTGTCTCCTGGTGTCGCAAAATTTAAAAAAAAAAAAAAAAAAAAAAAAAATATTTTTTTCTTATGAAATGATAGAGAATCTATTCCCGATTGTAATGACACCAAAAAAATGAAATTTGATGGAAAACTGACGGAATTAAACTCTTGCGAAGTTAGCGACTTCGGCGATATTTAAAAATCGGCTATTTAGCCCACTTTGAGCCCTATTTTTGGCTAATTCCATTGTTCCAGTCGACCAAACTCATAGCTATTTCTTTAGAACTCCGTTTTTTCTATCGATTGAGTACAAGAAACTGCCCATTTACCAATTTCAACTACCCAATAACGTGGTCAGAAATTTGCAATTTGGCCAATTTCACGAAAATTAAAAAATACGTCAATTTCAAAATAAGGTCCAGAATGAACAATGCAGACATTCCTGGCTCTAAAATAACACTTTCTTTGTTCATCAGTCATATCTCCAGGCCCCTCTGATATTACTCTTGCTTTCTATTTTGAATTTTTATTCAAACAAAAAATAGAAGATTTACTATTATGCAGACTACTGCAATACTGTAATAATTGTGTAAATAACATCAACCCATTCATGACTGCATATTAGAATGGCTAGTTGGACATTTATTGGACAATGACATCATTTGTTTACTTTTGAACATCGGCAAAAATCAAACATTTCCCCTACTTTGAGCTCCATTTCCAGGTTCTTTTTATAGTAAAATCAATCAAAATCACCTCTTTTTCTATAATATGTTTTCCAATCTATCAAATGAGACCAAGAAAACGAGAATACAACCATAAATACTATACGAAAATAGATCACAAAGTCGGCATTTTAATTAAAAAAACGGTCGGAGTTTTTTTTTTCTCATTATGCACTGCGTGTTCCAGGATTTTTTTAATATGGTGCACACTGACCACACAGACCCATTCTCTCGCATGTGGGCCTACCAGCTTTCTCCTTCTTGATTTGAAGCCGCTAGAATTTATGAGTATATATACGTCAAACACGGTACCTCATAAGACGTATATATACGGCCGCGCAGACAGTCAAAAAACACAATAAAAGGTAAGATTAAAATATTAATATTAATGTGTGAGAGGTGAGTGGCAGGGTGTTTATTGAATAAAATCAGACTGGCACACCATCAGCCTCTAACTTGGCACTTAAAGCAAGAGGCTTACGACTTCTCTTTTTATCACAGCTAACCTTAGTTAACGAAAGAGTAAACAAGAGAGAGAACGAGATACAGAGTTGAGACAATATAAGAACACAAACTGAACAGGTAGTGGGCGATCACTTGGTCAGACGAAATAAATGCGTAGTAATGTGTCTACTTTTAGTTCATTCACGTCCGTTTGTAAGAGTTTGTAAAGCATTTACCTCAATATTTTTTTTATTATAATAATAATTACCTCACAATACAAATACTCTTACATTGTGTACAAGTTGTACTAGATAGTACAGAATAAACAAACAGCAACACACCATTTTTAGAGTGAATGAAGATAATAATATTATCATTATTATTATTATTATTATTATTATTATTATTATTATTATAAAAAGCACTAAACCCACAAGGGTCGTGAATTGCTATACATAGAGTAAAGGCATACGAAAAGAATATTTTTCTACAGTTATCCCCCAGTGTTTGACTAAAGAAAATGTAATTCTTCCGACACTATCTACACAGCTGCTTTGCAAACAAATTTCATATTTACGTCAGTTTTTATTCTGTGAGTGTATGTTTCATGTTTATATGCTATGTAACAGGTTTCATATATAATTTTGAGGAAAATATCATAGATGGATTAATAAAAATGCCAATATTAATGTAAAATAAGACATTTAGTGTGCCCAAGAGTGATTATTATTACGTAGTATTGGCATCATGAGTAGAGAGAGACTTATTTATTTATTTATTTATTTATTAATTTGAACATGATACAGCAATTTTAATGTGTACCTGCACACCAGCACAGTGTGTAAGTATATTTAGGTACAGGTACGCATAAGTATAATTATCAGAGTACATATAAAATATGCAGTAACTTTAAAACACTTGAAATTTTGGAAAATTTCCTGACATAATAGATGTGGTCACGAAGAATGTAAACAAACCGGTTGGGGGGCGCCGTATTTGAAAGACCGCTTGCCGTATAGCAAATTTTAGTCATAACTTGACATCGCCGTATTAGCGGAACGCCGTAAAGCGGGACCCTACTGTATTCACTGGAGTGGTTATGTAGATCCTAAGGAATAGGAGACCAAGTTCAGTCCAAGGAAAGCGAGGGTAAGCTCAATTCCTTGGATCAAGAGATTGCCATTGGTATCATAAGTTTTTTTTTTTTTTTTTTTTTTTTAAGCCATTTCCCACCAAGGCAGGGTGACCCAAAAAGAAAGAAAAACTTTCAGTATTCAACACTTTCACCATCACTCATACATAATCACTGTCTTTGCAGAGGCACTTAGATATGACAGTTTAGATGTCCCTCCAAACAGCCAATATCCTAAACTCCTTTAAAGTGCAGGCATTGTACTTCCCATTTCCAGGACTCAAGTCCTGCTAACCAGTTTCCTTGAATCCCTTCACAAAATATTACCCTGCTCACATTCCAACAGCTCATCAGGTCCCAAAAAACCATTCATCTGCATTCACTCCTAACACGCTCATTCACGCTTGCTGAAAGTCCAAGCCCCCTTTCCTACAAAACCCATTTCTCTCTCCATCCTTTTCAGGGATGACCCCTACCCTGCCTTCCTTCCCCAAGAGATTTATACTCTCTCCAAGTCATTCTACTTTGTTCCATTCTCAACAGCCCCTCTTCAGCCCTCTGACTAATACTTTTAGTAACTCCACACTTAATTTCCACACTACAAATTCTGTGCATAATATTTACATAATATTTGCATAATATTTAGACATGACATCTCCACTGCCTCCAGCCGCCTCCTCACTGCAGCTTTTGCAACCCATGTTTCACACCCATATAAAAGTATTGGTACCACTACACTCTCATACATTCCCTTCTTTGCCTCCATGGATAAAATTCTTTGTCTCCACAGATACCTCAGTGCACCACTCACCTTTTTTTCCTTCATCAATTCCATGGTTTACCTTATCCTTCATAAATCCATCTGCTGACAAGTCAACTCCCAAATATCTGAAAACATTCACTTCTTCCATACTCCCTCCAATGTGATATCCAGTTTTTCTTTATCTAAATTGTTTGATACACTCATCACCTTACTCTTATCTATATTCACTTTCAACTTTCTACCTTTACACACACTCCCAAACTCATCCACTAACCTTTGCAATTTTTCTTTAGAATCTCCCATAAGCACAGTATCATCAGCAAAAAGTAACTGTGTCAATGCCTATTTTGTATTTGATTCCCCATAATTTAATCCCACCCCTCTCCCCAACACCCTAGCATTTACTTCTTTTACAACCCCATCTATGAATAATGGTCCCCTCAAGGAAGGTTCCTTGATGTTGGTGAGGGGCTCTTGATTTAGGGAATTGGATCTGTGCTCCAGTTCCCCAAATTAAGCCTGAATGCCTTCCACATCCCCCCCCCCAGGCGCTGTATAATCTTCCGGGTTTAGCGCTTCCCCCTTGATTATAATAATAATAATAATAATATGAATAATGGTGACATTACACATCCCTGTCTAAGACCTACTTTTACTGGGAAATAATCTCCCTCTCTCCTACACATCCTAACCTGAGCCTCACTATCCTCATAAAAACTCTTTACAACATTTAGTAACTTACTACTTATTCCATACATTTACAACATCTGCCACATTGATCCCCTATCCTCTCTATCATATGCTTATTCTAAATCCATAAATGCAGTGAAAACTTCCCTACCTTTATCTAAATACTGTTCACATATATTCAGTGTAAACACCTGATCTACACATCCCCAGCCCATTCTAAAGCCACGGTGCTCATCTGCAATCCTGCTCTCTGTCTTACCTCTAATTCTTTCAGTAATTCAGTTCAATTCAATTCAATTCAAGTTTATTCTCTATAAGGGTTACAGTGTGGGGTTTACAGGTTTTGGGTATTGTGTGGTTTACATGTTATAAAATACTAATTACAGAGGGGGCCACTAGGACACCTAGCATGGCTAGGCATTTTGGGCAGACTTAGATTAATTCTTAACATTAAATTCTTACAGATTATGGTATTAAAGCTAAGTGACTACATCATAATTTGTGAGTTTAGCAATGTGAATGATTTTGTTTTGGCACAATACAAAGTGTCTATATTAGAGTATCATAGGCAAACTTATGACTAGTTAGGATTTATTATTTTAAGATTAAGATTAGTATTTCTGTGCTTATAGTCAGTGGGTGAGTGAGTGTAATTGTGAACCACCAGGTGGTTATCATGTAGTTAGTTGTCGGGGTGTATCAGGGGGATAAGATGTTTTCTAACTGTAGTTTTGAAAGTGATGAACGTGTTTGCAGTTCTAGAGTTTTCAGGTAGGGTGTTCCAGATTTTAGGTCCTTTGAAATACATTGAATTTTTGTAAAGGCTTAGTCGAACACGGGGAATGTCATAGAGATGTTTGTGTCTGGTGTTATGCCTGTGGATCCTGTCACAACTATCAAGAAAGCATTTTAGGTCAAGGTTAATATTGGAATTTAAGGTCCTGTAGATATAGATTGCACAGTAGTAAGTGTGGATGTTCTGAACAGGGAGTAAGTTTAGATCTATGAAGAGTTGGGGGGGGTGTTGCCAGGGATGAAATTTAGTGATTATTCTTACTGCGGCTTTTTGTTGGGTTATTATTGGCTTTAGGTGTGTTGCTGCAGTTGAACCCCAAGCACAGATAGCATAGGTGAGGTATGGATATATAAGTGAATGGTATAGTGTGAGAAGGGCAGTTTGCGGCACGTAGTATTGTATCTTGGAGAGGATCCCCACCGTTTGGGATACTTCTTTTGTTATGTGTTGGATATGGGGGATGAAATTTAGGTTGTTGTCGAGGTATAGGCCAAGGAATTTGCCCTCATTATATCTGGCAATTAGAGTGTTGTCGATCTTAATGTTAAGTTGCGCAACACCTGCTCTGCTACCAAACATAATATAGTAGGTTTTGCCAGTGTTAAGTGTAAGTTTATTGGCTGTCATCCAAGTCGATATTTTGAGCAGCTCCTCATTAACAATGGTGTTGAGGGTGGGAGATGACATATGTCATGTCGTCAGCAAAGAAAATGGGTTTCAGGTGTTGGGATATGTTTGGAAGATCATTGATGTAAATGAGGAAGAGCAGGGGTCCAAGGACACTTCCCTGCGGAACTCCAGTATCAAGTGGCCGTATTGATGAGTCTTTGACCATAAACAGAAATATCAATCTCAATCTTAAAGTAATGAATCCTAACTAGTCATAAGTTGGCCTGTGATACTCCAATACAGAAACTATGTATTGTGCCAAAACAAAAGCATTCACATTGCTAAACTCACAAACTAGTATTTAGTCACTTAGCCATAATACCAACTTACCTCATAATTTGTAATATTTTAAATTTAAGATTTAATCTAAGTCTGCCTGAAATGCCTAGCCATGCTAGGTGTTCTAGTGGTACACTCTGTAATTATTATTTTACTACATGTAAACCACACAATAACCAAATTCTGTAAACTCAGCATTGTAATCCTTATAGAGAATAAACTTTGAATTGAATTGAATGGTGACATACTGATACCTATTAGAAAGGTAGGATTTAAAATATGCAAGCGCATGGCCTCTTATACATAGTGGTCAAGTTTGTGGAGTAGGATGCCGTGGTCTACCGTGTCAAACGCTTTTCTTAGGTCAATAAAAATTCCTAGCAGATATTCCTTATTTTCCAATGCTGTGTAAAGCAGGTCTAGTATTTTTATAATTGCATCATTAGTGCTTTTATTTTTCCTGAATCCAAATTGGCAGGGGTTGAGTATGTTTTGTGACGTTATAAATGAATATAGTCTCCTGTGCACAAGTTTCTTGAAGATTTTGGATAGCAATGGTAAGTTTGATATTGGCCTATAGTTGTTTACATCTGTAGGATCACCACCTTTATGCATTGGTGTAGTGTCGGGAAAGTGCTAGTTTCTAGTGACTTGTTAAAAAGTAATGTAATAGCATGCGAAAGGACATGGGCCGCTTGCTTGTACAATAATGGTGGGACGTGAGACAGATTCCCCGAGTTATTTTTAAGTGACTTTATGATCACGGTGACTTCCGTGGGCTCAGTTGGTACAAGACAGAAGGAATCTGGGAAATTCCCATCTAGGTAGTCCCTGGCACGGGCATTGGTACGTGGGATTTTACTGTCGAGATTAGATCCTATGTTTGAGAAGAAGTTGTTTATCTTGTTAGCTGTATCAGTGGGATGCAGTGGTGTTTCATGAGGTTTAGTTAAAACAATATTCTTGGTTTTTTTAAGTTTGTGGGTCCCCAGAATCTGGGAAAGTGTTTTCCAGGTCTTTTTTATATCTCCTCTTGTGTCAGTGAATCTGCTGGAGCAGTATAGTTGTTTGGCTTTCTTTATTAATTTGGTGAGAACTGTTGAATATTGTTTAAGAATATCTTTGTGTATTAAGCCCTGTCTATATTGCTTTTTTTCAGAATGCTGCTGGTTAGCCATGGGCAACCAAGCCGTTTATTCATGATCTGTTTAGTTTTTATAGGACAATGTTTGTTGTATAGTCTAAGTATTTTGTTAAGAAAAATGTCTGTCCAATCGTCAATACCATTGGCATTGGAGAATTCTGTAGGCCAGTCAACAGCCTCTAGGTCTGCTGTGAAATTCCTTATTGAGGCCTCGTCATGGAGTCTAAATGAAACTTTGTTGTATTCGAGTGGTGGCTTACTAATGTTTGTTAAGAGGAAGGTTGGGTAGTGGTCAGTAGTGCTGTCTGTGATTATCCCTGATTTAAGGGGGGCTAGTATATTGGTCCATATGTGGTCTATTATGGTTGCACTTGTCTCAGTCAGCCTGGTTGGTTTAGTTATTGTTGGTATGAGAAGTGTGTTGTTCATATTGTTGATGAAATCAGTTACAGTCTGATCATCTGGTAGGCCAAGGTTGATATTGAAGTCTCCAGCTAAGAGAAGATGGTGCTTGTTCATTTGTCTGTTTGTTATTAGTGACTTTTGATTCTCACTGAAGTTTGGGATGTTTGTGTGGGGTATCCGGTATATGGCACCGATTGTTATAGGCGTCTTGAGGTTTTTTACAGTAAAATTAGCAAAAATGTATTCCCCATATTCATCACTAAAGCAATTGGTGCTAATACAAGATAGTTGGTTAGAGTAATAGATTGCAGTACCACCCACAACTTGGTATGGTCTGCAGTTGTGGATTGCTGTGTATCCTGGTAGTGGATAGATATCAATTGTGTCCTGCTTAAGCCAGGTCTCAGTAAGAATAATGCAGGAGAAGGGTGTCTTTAGTGACTCAAGGAGTGCCAGGAGGTCATCATAGTGTTTGCTTAACCCTTTGAGAGTTTTGGTCGTACTAGTACGTCTTACGAGTAGGGGTTTTTGATGTACTAGTACTCATAAATTCTAGCGGCCTCAAATCTAGTGGGAGAAAGCTGGTAGGCCTTCATATGAAAGAATGGGTCTATGTGGTCAGTGTGCACAGTCTAAAAAAAATCCTGCAGCACACAGTCCATAATGAGAAAAAAAAAACTTTGACCATTTTTTTAATAAATCAGCGACTTTGCAGTGTATTTTCGTATGGTATTTATTGTTGTATTCTAGTTTTCTTGGTCTCATTTTATAGAATGGAAGACATATTACAGAAATTGAGATGATTTTGACTGGTTTTACAATGAAAGGTGCCTTGAAATTGAGCTCAAAGTAGCAGAAATGTTCGATTTTTACCAAACTTCAAAAGTAAACAAATCGTGCCAAGCGTGCAATACACGTCAACTGGTGAGTCTAATATTCTTTCACAAGTGCACCAACAATATTTATACCATTTTTTACACTAATGCAGTAGTCTGCATAACAGTAAATCTTATATTTTTTGTGAAAATATAAATTCAAAGTGGAAAGCAAAAGAATATAAGAGGGGCCTTGAGACATGACTAATGACTAGAGGAAATGTCATTTTAGTGCCAGGAATGTCTTTCTTGTTTATTCTGGACCCTATTCGGAAATTGCCATCTTTTGAAATTTGTGTGAAATTGGCAAAATTGCTAAATTCTGACCACTGTACTGGATAGTTGAATTTCATAAATGGGTGGTTTCTTGCACCCATTCGATAGAAAAAATGGAGTTCTAGCGAAATATTCATGTTTTTTGTCGACTAGTACAGTGAAAATGGCCGAAAATGGGGCTCAAAGTGGGCAAAATCGCCAATGCGTAAACATCGCCGAGACCGCTAACTTTGCGAGAGCATAATTCCGTAAGTTTTCTATCAAATTTCAAATTTTTGGTGTCTATATGATCGGGAAAAGATTCTCTATCTTTTCATAAGAGAAAATAATTTTTTTTTTTTTTTAAATTTGGCCGACCCTGAGAACGAGTTTCGGAGAGGGCCTGTCGACCCTCAAAGGGTTAAGGACCTAATGTTGTAGTTAAGAACTGATAGACTTTGAGCAGTGTTCAGGATAGTGCTGGCTTGTGATGCTGTGTAATAAAGGCAGTTACTTTCAAATAAGTTTTGTGTGTTAGATTATGGAGGTTTAGATCAGGGTCAACGTGATCATTCATCTTTTATGTTTAAATAGTGGTTGCTTATATCCTGTATTATGTGGTGAGTTCTAATACTGATTTCTGTAGTGGCGGGAGGTTTGGATAAGTATTTTATATTTATTATCACACTGGCCGATTCCCACCAAGGCAGGGTGGCCCGAAAAAGAAAAACTTTCACCATCATTCACTCCATCACTGTCTTGCCAGAAGGGTGCTTTACACTACAATTTTTAAACTGCAACATTAACACCCCTCCTTCAGAGTGCAGGCACTGTACTTCCCATCTCCAGGACTCAAGTCCGGCCTGCCGGTTTCCCTGAATCCCTTCATAAATGTTACTTTGCTCACACTCCAACAGCACGTCAAGTATTAAAAACCATTTGTCTCCATTCACTCCTATCAAACACGCTCATGCATGCCTGCTGGAAGTCCAAGCCCCTCGCACACAAAACCTCCTTTACCCCCTCCCTCCAACCCTTCCTAGGCCGACCCCTACCCCGCCTTCCTTCCACTACAGACTGATACACTCTTGAAGTCATTCTGTTTCGCTCCATTCTCTCTACATGTCCGAACCACCTCAACAACCCTTCCTCAGCCCTTTGGACAACAGTTTTGGTAATCCCGCACCTCCTCCTAACTTCCAAACTACGAATTCTCTGCATTATATTCACACCACACATTGCCCTCAGACATGACATGTCCACTGCCTCCAGCCTTCTCCTCGCTGCAACATTCATCACCCACGCTTCACACCCATATAAGAGCGTTGGTAAAGCTATATTCTCATACATTCCCCTCTTTGCCTCCAAGGACAAAGTTCTTTGTCTCCACAGACTCCTAAGTGCACCACTCACTCTTTTTCCCTCATCAATTCTATGATTCACCTCATCTTTCATAGACCCATCCGCTGACACGTCCACTCCCAAATATCTGAATACATTCACCTCCTCCATACTCTCTCCCTCCAATCTGATATTCAATCTTTCATCACCTAATCTTTTTGTTATCCTCATAACCTTACTCTTTCCTGTATTCACCTTTAATTTTCTTCTTTTGCACACCCTACCAAATTCATCCACCAATCTCTGCAGCTTCTCTTCAGAATCTCCCAAGAGCACAGTGTCATCAGCAAAGAGCAGCTGTGACAACTCCCACTTTGTGTGTGATTCTTTATCTTTTAACTCCACGCCTCTTGCCAAGACCCTCGCATTTACTTCTCTTACAACCCCATCTATAAATATATTAAACAACCCCAGTGACATCACACATCCTTGTCTAAGGCCTACTTTTACTGGGAAAAAATTTCCCTCTTTCCTACATACTCTAACTTGAGCCTCACTATCCTCGTAAAAACTCTTCACTGCTTTCAGTAACCTACCTCCTACACTTGCAACATCTGCCACATTGCCCCCTATCCACCCTGTCATACGCCTTTCCAAATCCATAAATGCCACAAAGACCTCTTTAGCCTTATCTAAATACTGTTCACTTATATGTTTCACTGTAAACACCTGGTCCACACACCCCCTACCTTTCCTAAAGCCTCCTTGTTCATCTGCTATCTTATTCTCCGTCTTATTCTTAATTCTTTCAATTATAACTCTACCATACACTTTACCAGGTACACTCAACAGACTTATCCCCCTATAATTTTTGCACTCTCTTTTATCCCCTTTGCCTTTATACAAAGGAACTATGCATGCTCTCTGCCAATCCCTAGGTACCTTACCCTCTTCCATACATTTATTAAATAATTGCACCAACCACTCCAAAACTATATCCCCACCTGCTTTTAACATTTCTATCTTTATCCCATCAATCCCGGCTGCCTTACCCCCTTTCATTTTACCTACTGCCTCACGAACTTCCCCCACACTCACAACTGGCTCTTCCTCACTCCTACAAGATGTTATTCCTCCTTGCCCTATACACGAAATCACAGCTTCCCTATCTTCATCAACATTTAACAATTCCTCAAAATATTCCCTCCATCTTCCCAATACCTCTAACTCTCCATTTAATAACTCTCCTCTCCTATTTTTAACTGACAAATCCATTTGTTCTCTAGGCTTTCTTAACTTGTTAATCTCACTCCAAAACTTTTTCTTATTTTCAACAAAATTTGTTGATAACATCTCACCCACTCTCTCATTTGCTCTCTTTTTACATTGCTTCACCACTCTCTTAACCTCTCTCTTTTTCTCCATATACTCTTCCCTCCTTGCATCACTTCTACTTTGTAAAAACTTCTCATATGCTAACTTTTTCTCCCTTACTACTCTCTTTACATCATCATTCCACCAATCGCTCCTCTTCCCTCCTGCACCCACTTTCCTGTAACCACAAACTTCTGCTGAACACTCTAACACTACATTTTTAAACCTACCCCATACCTCTTCGACCCCATTGCCTATGCTCTCATTAGCCCATCTATCCTCCAATAGCTGTTTATATCTTACCCTAACTGCCTCCTCTTTTAGTTTATAAACCTTCACCTCTCTCTTCCCTGATGCTTCTATTCTCCTTGTATCCCATCTACCTTTTACTCTCAGTGTAGCTACAACTAGAAAGTGATCTGATATATCTGTGGCCCCTCTATAAACATGTACATCCTGAAGTCTACTCAACAGTCTTTTATCTACCAATACATAATCCAACAAACTACTGTCATTTCGCCCTACATCATATCGTGTATACTTATTTATCCTCTTTTTCTTAAAATATGTATTACCTATAACTAAACCCCTTTCTATACAAAGTTCAATCAAAGGGCTCCCATTATCATTTACACCTGGCACCCCAAACTTACCTACCACACCCTCTCTAAAAGTTTCTCCTACTTTAGCATTCAGGTCCCCTACCACAATTACTCTCTCACTTGGTTCAAAGGCTCCTATACATTCACTTAACATCTCCCAAAATCTCTCTCTCTCCTCTGCATTCCTCTCTTCTCCAGGTGCATACACGCTTATTATGACCCACTTCTCGCATCCAACCTTTACTTTAATCCACATAATTCTTGAATTTACACATTCATATTCTCTTTTCTCCTTCCATAACTGATCATTTAACATTACTGCTACCCCTTCCTTTGCTCTAACTCTCTCAGATACTCCAGATTTAATCCCATTTATTTCCCCCCACTGAAACTCTCCTACCCCCTTCAGCTTTGTTTTGCTTAGAGCCAGGACATCCAACTTCTTTTCATTCATAACATCAGCAATCATCTGTTTCTTGTCATCCGCACTACATCCACGCACATTTAAGCATCCCAGTTTTATAAAGTTTTTCTTCTTCTCTTTGGATAAGTATACCGCTAAAGCACTTTGGTCATATAGAGTATAGTCACTAATAAACATAATGAAATTGATATTGTCTATGTGTTGTGCTAGAATGAGCTAAAGTACAACAATTCCAGGAACAGCTGTTAAAAATTGACCACTGTCTGGAAAATCTTCCAGCTCCTGCACCCAACATCTTGCTCCTGGGGGATTTCAACTTAAGGCACCTAAAATGGAGGAATATAGCAAATAATATTGTTGCAGTAATAACACAAGGAGGCAGCTCTGATGAAAACTCACACTCACACGAGCTTTTAAATCTCTGCACAAAATTCAATTTAAACCAGCAAATAATAGAGCCTACTAGACTGGAGAATACACTAGACCTCATCTTCACTAACAATGATGATCTGATAAGAAATGTCACCATATCAAAAACAATATACTCAGATCACAACATAATTGAGGTTCAGACATGTATGCGTGGAGCCCCAGACCGACATAATGAGACTAGTCACGAGGGAGCATTCACCAAATTCAACTTCAATAACAAAAACATAAAGTGGGACCAAGTAAACCAAGTCCTAACCGATATAAGCTGGGAAGATATACTAAGCAACACAGACCCCAACTTATGCCTAGAACAGATTAACTTGGTGGCACTCGATGTATGCACAAGGCTTATTCCTCTAAGAAAAAGGAGGAGTAGATGTAAAATAGAAAGAGACAGGCGCTCCCTTTACGGGTGATGGAAAAGAATAACAGAGCGGCTAAAAGAGGTCAATATATCTGAAATGCGTAGGGAGACACTGGTCAAAGAAATAGCAAGCATCGAACTTAAGCTAAAGGAATCTTATAGGAGTCAGGAATCACGGGAAGAATTAAAAGCCATAAATAAAATTGAAAGAAACCCAAAGTATTTCTTCTCCTATGCCAAATCAAAGTCGAGAACAACATCCAGTATTGGGCTCCTACTTAACCCTTTGAGGGTCGACAGGCCCTCTCCGAAACTCGTTCTCAGGGTCGGCCAAATTTAAAAAAAAAAAAAAATTATTTTCTCTTATGAAAAGTTAGAGAATCTCTGCCCGATCATAAAGACACCAAAAGTTTGAAATTTGATAGAAAACTTATGGAATTATGCTCTCGCAAAGTTAGCGGTCTCGGCGATGTTTACACATCGGCGATTTTGCCCACTTTGAGCCCCATTTTCGGCCAATTTCACTGTACTAGTCGACAAAAATCATGAATATTTCGCTAGAACTCCATTTTTTCTATCGAATGGGTGCAAGAAACCACCCATTTATGAAATTCAACTATCCAGTACAGTGGTCAGAATTTAGCAATTTTGCCAATTTCACACAAATTTCAAAAGATGCCAATTTCCGAATAGGGTCCAGAATAAACAAGAAAGACATTCCTGGCACTAAAATGACATTTCCTCTAGTCATTAGTCACGTCTCAAGGCCCCTCTTATATTCTTTTGCTTTCCACTTTGAATTTTTATTTTCACAAAAAATATAAGATTTACTGTTATGCAGACTACTGCATTAGTGTAAAAAATGGTATAAATATTATTGGTGCACTTGTGAAAGAATATTAGACTCACCAGTTGACGTGTATTGCACGCTTGGCACGATTTGTTTACTTTTGAAGTTTGGTAAAAATCGAACATTTCTGCTACTTTGAGCTCAATTTCAAGGCACCTTTCATTGTAAAACCAGTCAAAATCATCTCAATTTCTGTGATATGTCTTCCATTCTATAAAATGAGACCAAGAAAACTAGAATACAACAATAAATACCATACGAAAATACACTGCAAAGTCGCTGATTTATTAAAAAAAAATGGTCAAAGTTTTTTTTTTCTCATTATGCACTGTGTGCTGCAGGATTTTTTTTAGACTGTGCACACTGACCACATAGACCCATTCTTTCATATGAAGGCCTACCAGCTTTCTCCCACTAGATTTGAGGCCGCTAGAATTTATGAGTACTAGTACGTCAAAAACCCCTATGCGTAAGACGTACTAGTACGACCAAAACCCTCAAAGGGTTAAACAAGATGGGTCCTACACAGATGACAGCAAGGAAATGAGTGAGCTACTCAAGTCCCAATATGACTCAGTTTTTAGCAAGCCGCTAACCAGACTAAGTCGAAGATCAAAATTATTTTTTTATGAGAGAGCCACAAAATTTGATTAACACAAGCCTATCCGATGTTATCCTGATGCCAAATAACTTCGAACAGGCGATAAATGACATGCCCATGCACTCTGCCCCAGGGCCAGACTCATGGAACTCTGTGTTCATCAAGAACTGCAAGAAGCCCCTATCACGAGCCTTTTCCATCCTATGGAGAGGGAGCATGGACACGGGGGTCGTCCCACAGTTACTAAAAACAACAGACATAGCCCCACTCCACAAAGGGGGCAGTAAAGCAACAGCAAAGAACTACAGACCAATAGCACTAACATCCCATATCATAAAAATCTTTGAAAGGGTCCTAAGAAGCAAGATCACCACCCATCAGTTACACAACCCAGGGCAACATGGGTTTAGAACAGGTCGCTCCTATCTGTCTCAACTATTGGATCACTACGACAAGGTCCTAAGTGCACTGGAAGACAAAAAGAATGCAGATGTAATATATACAGACTTTGCAAAAGCCTTCAACAAGTGTGACCATGGCGTAATAGTGCACAAAATGCGTGCTAAAGGAATAACAGGAAAAGTCGGTCGATGGATCTATAATTTCCTCACTAACAGAACACAGTAGTCGTCAACAGAGTAAAGTCCGAGGCAGCTACGGTGAAAAGCTCTGTTCCACAAGGCACAGTACTCGCTCCCATCTCGTTCCTCATCCTCATATCCAACATAGACATGGATGTCAGCCACAGCACCGTGTCTTCCTTTGCAGATGACACCCGAATCTGCATGACAGTGTCTTCCATTGCAGACACTGCAAGGCTCCAGGCGGACATCAACCAAATCTTTCAGTGGGCTGCAGAAAACAATATGAAGTTCAACGATGAGAAATTTCAATTACTCAGATATGGTAAACACGAGGAAATTAAATCTTCATCAGAGTACAAAACAAATTCTGGCCACAAAATAGAGCAAAACACCAACGTCAAAGACCTGGGAGTGATCATGTCGGAGGATCTCACCTTCAAGGACGATAACATTGTATCAATCACATCTGCTAGAAAAATGACAGGATGGATAATGAGAACCTTCAAAACTAGGGAGGCCAAGCCCATGATGACACTCTTCAGGTCACTTGTTCTATCTAGGCTGGAATATTGCTGCACACTAACAGCACCTTTCAAGGCAGGTGAAATTGCTGACCTAGAAAATGTACAGAGAACCTTCACGGCGCGCATAACGGAGATAAAACACCTCAATTACTGGGAGTGCTTGAGGTTCCTAAACCTGTATTCCCTGGAACGCAGGCGGGAGAGATACATGATTATATACACCTGGAAAATCCTAGAGGGACTAGTACCGAACTTGCACACGAAAATCACTCACTACGAAAGCAAAAGACTTGGCAGACGATGCAACATCCCCCCAATGAAAAGCAGGGGTGTCACTAGCACATTAAGAGACCATACAATAAGTGTCAGGGGCCCGAGACTGTTCAACTGCCTCCCAGCATACATAAGGGGGATTACCAACAGACCCCTGGCAGTCTTCAAGCTGGCACTGGACAAACACCTAAAGTCGGTTCCTAACCAGCCGGGCTGTGGCTCGTACGTTTGTTTGCATGCAGCCAGCAGCAACAGCCTGGTTGATCAGGCTCTGATCCACCAAGAGGCCTGGTCACAGACCGGGCCGTGGGGGCGTTGACCCCCGGAACTCTCTCCAGGTATAAGCTAATACTATAAAAAAAAATTACAAGTGGCACCAGACTCACTCTTGTAATTGCACTAAGGTCTAATATAATGAATTTAGTGTTGTCTATGTATTGAGCTAGAATGAGCTAAAGTACAACTAGGTATAGTTAGTCTAGGTGTTGTCCATGTATTGAGCTAGAATGAGCTAAAGTACAACTTGGTATAAACTTATAATATAAAAATACAAATTAAAATGGTACTTGCAATTGCACTAGGGTCTGATACAGGTTGTTAACAAGATCAAGAGTATAACTAGATTTAAATTGACAAAATAAAATTCACAAATTAAAGTATCAAAAGAATAATAAGTAAAAAATAACAATTGGGATCCTAGTAACCTGGCTTCCTTTATTTCTGACTCTGGTACTGTAACTTTTGTTTGGTCCTTTATGATCTGCAGAGTAATTTCTTTACTGTTTGTTTGGTTCATATCACTGGGAAAAAGTGGACTCTTAACTATTACTGCGTCCAATAGTTTATCTTGTTCAGTTTTATCTTCTTGAACAGCAAAGTAGTCAATGAACTGGTTATCTAAGTTGTTCTTCCATTCTTTTACTGCTTCTTCAACCTTTGTATTAAGAGATATTATTTGTTCTGTATGGTTATCTATGACTGGATGGTCTTGCCATAGTTAGTCATTCGTGGTGTTGATAACTTTTGTTCAAGACTGAGGATTTTGTTCTCGAGTTGTGTCATCCTGGTGTCTTGTTTTATTAGCGTCTCTCGAAGATTCATATTTTCAATAACTAAGGTGGAGATGCATGACTTTAGGGTATCTGGATCGTTGGTCATACCTGAGAGACTACTTGGTAGGTTGAATCCGGGGAAGAGAGGGGTGAATGGGCTGGGGGCAGCCATGTTTGTTGTTATTGTTGTGGTGTCGCCTTGAGCGGTGGTGGGTAGCTGGGCTGGCATCGTCCTGGGTACACTTGTTGAATAGTTGATTTTTCGGTGTTTTCTTGCTGGCCTTGGTGCTGTTTCCTCTGAGATTGCGCCTCATAATACTACAGGAATTGTTGTAGTTAAGAAGAAGTTGTAGTTATACAAAGCTTAGGGTTACGTTGTTCGGCTGGCAGCGGGGTGTTGCTTTGGTTTCGAGGGCAGTCTTCCTTTGATCTCTATTATTTTCTATTTGTAGGTTTCACTATTGGTAATCTTTGGTCATTCTGGGTGCTACGTTGGGTAGTCCAGTTTTGCTTGTAACTAGGTCATCATAGGAGCATTGGTGGCTCTGATAGTTGGAGAAAAGTACGGAACTAGGAGGTCGCTGCTGTTGCTGCCGCTGCCGCTACCTCATATATTCAGTAAACTTTTTCCCTTATAATTTTTACAGTCTCTTGTCCCCTTTCCCTTTATATAAAGGAATTATACATGCTCTCTGCCAGTCCCTTGGTACCTTCCCCTCTTTCATACATTTATTAAACAAAAATAACAACCACCCGAACACTATATCTCCCTCCTGCTTTTAACATTTCTGTCATGATCCCATCAGTTCCAGCAGCTTTACCCCCTTTCATTCTATGTAATGCCTCACGCACCTCCCCCACACTCACATTCTGCTCTTTTTCACTCCTAAAAGATGTTATACCTCCCTGGCCTGTGCATAGAATTATTGCCTCTCTTTCATCAACATTTAAAAGTTCTTCAAAATATTCCTGCCATCTACCCAATACCTCCAGCTCCCCATCTACTAACTCCCCTACTCTGTTTTTAACTGACAAATCCATTCGTTCCCTAGGCCTTCTTGTTTATTTTACTCCAGCAAAATTTCTTGACAGTGCCTCTCCCACTCTATCATTTGCTCTCCTTTTGCACTCTCTCACCACTCTCTTCACCTTTTACTCTCCATATTCTCTGCCCTTCTTATATCACTTTTGCTTTGTAAAAACCTCTCATAAGCTACCTTTTTTATTACATCCTTTACCTCATCATTCCACCAATCACTCCTCTTTCCTCCTGCACCCACCCTCCTATAGCCACAAATTTCTACCCCACATTCTAATACAGTGGAACCTCAAATTTCGAACGTATCACTTATCAAACTCTTCGCCTTTCAACTGCTTTTTTCGAACCAACTTTGTCCCTATTATCGAACTCGCCCCTTCTTTCGAACTGCCAGGTACCGGACCTGTCCACCAGCCTGCTCTGTCTGTGTCCCCGTGCAGGCACCATGAGCTAGTCTGGCTTTGTTGATGCTTGATGCTTGAGTGAACACTAACCTGCAGTCTCATTCAAACATTTTATGATTAATTCATTGTGTCTGGTGCTTGGTGGGACTGTGAAATAAGCTACCATGGGCCCAAAGAAACTTGTTAGTGGTACCCCTGTGGTAAATAAAGTGAGAAACACCATAGATGTGAAGCAAGAAATAATACAGAGGTATGAGAGTGGTGTGTGACTTGTTGAGCTTCCCAGGATGTACGGGAAAAACAAGTCGCCCATCGCTTCTATCCTGGCAAAGAAAGAACAAATCAAGGAAGCTGATGTTGCAAAAGGTGTTGATATGCTAACCAAAAAAAAGACCACAGACAATCGATCAGGTTGAGAAATTGTTGCTGGTGTGGATCAAGGATAAAGAGATGGCAGGTGATAGTGTTTCAGAGACGATTTTTTGTGAAAAGGCAAGGAAGTTGCATGCCGATTCAAAGATTAACCCTTAAACTGTCCAAACAGATTTATGTTCAAATGCGTAGTGCTCCAAAAGTAGATCTAAGTTTTTTTAACATATTTTCAAATATAACAAAAAAAAAATGTAGATCAAAGTTTTTTTTACACATTTTCATATGTAAAAAAAAAAGAAGAGCTACGTTTTTTTACGTACTTTCAAATGTTGAAAAAACGTAGATCTATGTTTGGACAGTTTAAGGGTTAAGGAGATTTGTGCCAAGTGGAATGATATCCAAATGTTTGTGGAGAAGTACCACCCTGAGAAAGCTGAAACAAGCCATCTTTGCAACAAGTTCAGTGACAGAACCATGTCCCATTTTAGGGAAATCTTAAAGAGGCACCAGAAACAGAGGACTGTGGACAGTTATTTTGCGAGACAGGGGTCCAGTGACTCTCAAGCTGGTCCTAGTGGCATTAACCCGTAAATGGTCCAAACGTATATATACGTTATCTACCGTAGTGCCCCAAATTTTTTGAGAAAAAAAAATTGTTTTTAACCCGTAAACGGTCCAAACGTATATATACGTTTTTTCAACATTTGAAAGTATGTAAAAAAATTAGATTTTTTTTTTTTTAATTTGAAAATGTGTAAAAAAACTTGGATCTACTTTTTTTTTTTGTTTTTTTGTTATATTTGAAAATATGTAAAAAAACGTAGATCTACTTTTGGAGCACTACGAATGTGAACATAGATCTGCTTGGACCATTTACGGGTTAATAGGAAAAAAGAGCATATGGTACCCAGGCATCCCCAATTATTTTAATATGGCACACAGTGAGTGCGCACACCCATTCTCTCATGTCTAGGCGACTCAGGCTTATTGTGGCAATGTTAAATGTATGACACATAAAAGTATATATACGTTTGGAGCACGCGGTAAAAACGTATATACATGTATACGTTTGGACCGTTTACGAGTTAAAAGACAGAAAAGGGAAGTAACCCCAGTGAGGGCTTCGATACCTAAAGTCCTTATGGAGGGGGATTCCCCTTCCAAACGCTAACCCCAACTCCCTCTCTCCTCCTCCTTATCTTCCAGATACCATCACCAATCTTCAATAAAGGTAAGTAAAAATGTTATTTTATATGATTATTTAAACTTATTAATAATTGTACACTATATTTGTTGTGTGTGTGTAAAACTATAATGTAATACTATATATAAAATGTATTTTTTTGTGAGTATTTTTGGGTTTCTGGAACGGATTAATTATATTTCCATTATATCTTATGGGAAATATTACTTCGCCTTTCAAACTTTTTAACTTTAGAACTAGCTTCTGGAATGGATTAAGTTCGAAATTTGAGGTTCCACTTCAACATCCCTCTTCAACCCCCTCACTCCCCATACTTGCACCAGCCCACCTTTCTGCCAAAAGTTGCTTATATCTCGCCCTAACTTCCTCCTCCCTTAGTTTATAAACTTTCACCTCTCTCTTATTTGCTGTTGCCATTTTCCTTTTTGTCCCATCTACCTCTTACTTTAAGTGTATCTACAACTAGATAATGATCCGATATATCCGTTGCCCTTCTACGAACATGTACATCCTGAAACCTACCCATCAACCTTTTATCCACCAATACATAATCTAACAAACTACAGTGGACCCCCGGTTTACGATATTATTTCATTCCAGAAGTATGTTCAGGTGCCAGTACTGACCAAATTTGTTCCCATAAGGAATATTGTGAATTAGATTAGTCCATTTCAGACCCTCAAACATACACATACAAACGCACTTACATAAATACACTTACATAATTGGTCGCATTGGGAGCTGATCGTAAACCGGGGTCCACTGTACTTTCATTACGTGCTATATCATATCTTGTAAATATACTTATCCTCTTTTTAATAAAATATGCATTACTTATTACCAAACCTCTTTCTACACATACAGTAAACCGTCATTTAGCATGAGTTTATTTGGCACAATTCGGGTATAGCACGACTGAAGAATTGCAGCACAATTTTACGTAACACGCCGTAAAATTTATTTAACACGGTTCAGTTTGTGGGAAGGGAAAAAAAAAAAAACTTCCTCAAGCGGCCGCCTTGTTGTGGATCAGCAGGGAAGACCTCCCACCATCGCCTGCCAACCCCCGACACCACCCCACCATCCCAGCATTCATACTTCATACACGTCCAGTCTTTCTTTTCTGCTACAAGCTAGCTGTATTTGTGAATTGTTTTGATCTTTTAATTACTATATCTTGTATCTGCCAAGCAATTGTGACACCCAGTAGGCATACCAGTGTTGCTGACAGTGGCAAGAAAAGGTATAAGCATTTAAGTCTTAGAATTAACAAAGAAAACAAAGATATTACACAAGAGATAACCTGTGGCATAATGAAGTGTTACTTTGTACACATAAAAAGAGGTAAACATAAGTTTGTGTGACTGAATGACTTACTGATTTTAATGAATAGCTTACTGACTTGATTGAATAACTTACTGACTTGACTGAATAACTTACTTGACTTCTGACTTGACTGACTGACTTACTGAATGACTTTACTGACTTACTGAATGACTTGACTGACTGAATGATTTGACTGAATGAATGACTTTACTGACATATTGAATGACTTGACTGGCTTACTGAATGACTTTACTTATTGAATGACTTGACTGACTGAATGACTTGGCTGACTGACTTAATGACTTGACTGAATGACCTGACTGACTTACTGAATGACTTACTGATGTGACTGAATAACTTGCTGACTTGACTGACTGATGGAATGACTTGACTGATGGAATGACTTGACTGACTTACTAACCTGACTGACTGACTTGACTGACCGAATGCCTTGACATACTGACTGAATGAATGACTTGATTTACTGAATGACTTGACTTACTGACTCAACTGACTGAATGACTTGACTGGCTGACTCTTCATAATCAGTCACAAACACCAGCACCCACAGTGTAAGGTAAGAAATACTTGAGTCCTGGAGATGGGAAGTACAGTGTCTACACTCTGAAGGAGGGGTGTTAATGTTGCAGTTTTATAATTATAGTGTAAAGCACCCCTCTGGAAAGACAGTGATGGAGTGAATGATGATGAAAGTTTTTCTTTTTGGGCCACCCTGCCTTGGTGAGAATCGGCCAATGTGTTAATAATAATAATAATAATAAAATTACTATTATTTCTGTTACATTTGTAGTCTTAAGCAGTAAAAACAACATAATGCATCACAACAATGAACTACAATTACATATTTACTTTTATTTTTGTAAGAGGTGGAGGCCTAAAAAAAAAACTTGTTTGGCTTTCTTGGGGCTCTCAGGAACATAACCCTATTTTTCCCACAAGTTCTTCAGTTCATCTAACATGGTTTGTTTACCTAGCATGGCATTTTCAGAAACGTAACTGCCGTGTTCACTGACGGTATACTGTAGTTCAATTAAAGGCTTTGCATTTTCATTTACCCCTGGCACCCCAAATTTACTTACTACTCCCTCCACAGCATTTTTACCCACTTTAGCATGGAGATCCCAACCACAAGTACTCTCTCACTTGGTTCAAAACTCCCCACACACTCAACATTTCTCAAAATCTCTCTCTCCTCTTCACTTCTCTCTTCTCCAGTTGCATAAACACTTACTGTAACCAACTTTTCACATCCAACCAACCCATATTTGAGGGTTTTCTTTTTCTTTTTAGTAGGCTGTACAGGAAAAAGGGTTACTAGCCCATTGCTCCTGGCAGAGTGTGTATGTGTTTGAGTATATGCAGGGGAGAGCTGTGTGTGTATTTGTGTGTTCAACCATAATCCTTGAATCTCTCACATTACATGGCTGATTTACTACAGTAGTTGTTTTGCAACAGTTAAATATTTCCTGAATAACTACCAAACCCACTCAGACTTCCTTCAGTATCCCTGATCTTCCTTGTGCTAAACTTTTTTATAACTTGAAAGTCCTCCTGCTGAACCCTGAATTCTCTGCATATTATATTTACCCCTTACAATGAACAAAGTGCCTGCACTCTAAAAGAGGGATGAGGATATTTGCAGTTTTGAACTTTAGTATTGGCACCCCTCTGGCAAGACACTTGTGGAGTAAGGGTGAAAGTGCTTCTTTTTGGGTCACCCTGCCTTGGTGGGAAATGGCCAGTTTGTTAGGAAACAAAATGAATGAAGCTCTTTATAAACCAGCCTAATATGGATTAGCCAAGTACAGTAAATAATCATGGAAAATAATTAAACTCACATTATTATTATTATTTACTATTTTTATCATCAGTGTAGGTACTAAATCCATATAAATCATACAGGTCCGCCATCGCAAATCCGGCAATCAGACATCTGGTTCCATCAGTTATTCGGCACTAATTTCAACTAGCATAATTTAAAATTTCCAGGGTCACCACATCAACTTGCTGGTACTGTTTGGTGGCGCTACTTGCTGCGTAAGCCATTCCGATTTCTTTTTCTCCATTTATTTTTGTAACCTGCTTGCTTTTAGCCCTAGCCATGGTTCCAACAAATAAAAGAAATGTTTCTCGTTGTGTAAAGCACCTACACTGTATATTGTCCATTAAAGATAAGGTGGTTTTGAAGCCACAATCAGCTGCCATGAGCTCAGGGAGATATCCCTTATTATGGGATACAAGTACCATTCTCCTATCCCTGTCTTGAGGCTTATATTAGAGAAAATGGAGTATAGCACAGGGCTAACTATGATATACACTCATACTGCTATTTTCTCTACATAGATTATCACACATAACAGCATATGTGTAGAGAACATAGGATAACCCAAAAAAAGTCAGACAAAGTGGATTATTTCTAGCACCTGGCTTGGGCTAGCCATACATGATTTTTGGTAAATATTTGATTACCAGCCAGGGTAGAAACATTGGGTGTGCTTCTTTACACATGTTATCTATGTTCGTTCATCAGTAAATGAGCACCTGGGTGTTAGTGGACTGGTGTGGGTATTATCCTGGGACACCGACCTAATTTGCCTGAAATGCCTAGCATGACAAGGGGCTTTCTATATACAGTAGTATGTCACTGATGTCAGCTAGGCCTGTATACCATGTACATGTTTTTATTATTATTATTATCACACTGGCCGATTCCCACCAAGGCAGGGTGGCCCGAAAAAGAAAAACTTTCACCATCATTCACTCCATCACTGTCTTGCCAGAAGGGTGCTTTACACTAGTTTTTAAACTGCAACATTAACACCCTAAAAAAGAGAAGAAGAAAAACCATGTACATGTACGTGTAGTAAATAAAGATACAGTGGACACTCGGCTAACGATATTAATCCATTTGTGAGAGTTCATCATTAGACGAAATTATCATTAGCCGAATTAATTTTCCCCATAAGAAATAATGGAAATCCAATTAATCCGTTCCAGACAGCCAAAAGTATTAAAAAAAAATAATTTTTTTTTCATGAAATATACATTTCCCTACAAAGAAAACAATGAGACATGCACAATAACTATATAAATAAATGTTGAAATGACACTTACCTTTACTGAAGAGTACTGATGAGTGATGAGACACTGTTTTTCTTGAACACTCTGGGATTTTCAGAGTGATACACCAGTAAAGGCTTCACTTTGCAATCCCCACTAGCATTACAACAAAACAAGAAAGTTAGCCTGTCTTTCACAGGCTTGTGTCCTGGGAGTGCCTTTTCCTCCTGAGTAATGTAGGTCCTGTTTGGCATTTTCTTCCAGAACAGGCCTGTTTCGTCACAATTGAACACTTGTGGGGGTTGGAATTTTTCAGTTTCGCCATGCCTTATCACACTGTGTATGCCACTACGATTCTTAAATCTCTCAAACCAACCTTTGCTGGCCTTAAATTCACCAATATGAGCACTAGTTCCAGGCATTTTTTCCTGTTCACCTGGGTGTTAGCTGACTGGTGTGGGTTGCATCCTGAGGGACAAGACTGAGGACCCCAAAGGAAATAAGTTAGACAGTCCTCGATGACTCACTGACTTTCTTGGGTTATTCTGGGTGGCTAACCCTCTGGGGTTAATTGTTTCTCAGTAATTGTTTCTCATTGAGCCACACCAACAACAGTCTCTCCACATCTTTGAGTAGTACAACTGAGGGTGGTGCAGCAAGAGCTGATGGTGGTGCAGCAGCTGACCATGGTACGATAGTATTTCTCACCCTTTTTACCACAGGGTTGGCACTAGAAGCTTTCTTTGGGCCCATGGTGGCTTATTTAACAGTTACAAGCACTATAAACAATGGAATAATACAAAATGTATCAAATGTATGCATGAAACTGGCCACCCTGGCTTGTAAACAATGACGGCAGCGCAGCTGAGGCACTCAGGATGGACGGGCAGGTTTGGGACGAATCACGTTGGGCAAGTTTTTTATCATTAGCCAGGCCAAAATTTTTATGCTCAAACCTTCGTTGGGCAGATTTAACATTATGCGATGCGTTCATTAGCCGAGGGTCCACTGTATTACTTATTATTATTATTATGATATTTTTTCTCTCATTTGTTTGCTGGGCTATCTTAATGAAACTTGGGCAATGTATGATGAAAAGATGCTTCTTAGCGTACACCAAAAATGAAAGAAATCAGACCATAAATAACGGAGTTCACTTCTCAGCCATTTGTGGCCCCATAGCAGTATATTTTCATATGGTTTTTATGGTTGTATTTTCATTTTTTTGGTCTCATTTGATAGAACTGAAGATACATTACATAAATAGATATCATTTTGATTGCCTTCATCATGAAAAGGATCTTGAAATTGCACTCACAGTAGCAGAAATGTTCCGCTAGTGCTCAATGATGGGTATGGGGTGCATAATAAACATATTAAACTAAAAAACTAAAACTGTCTAATACATGTGCGCCTGCCAGTCCAAATTCCAATATGCAGTCAAGAATGGGTTGACATTATACAATTATTACAATAGTTCAGTAATCTGCATAACAGTAAATATAAGAGTAATATAAGAGGGGCCTGGAGCCGTGACTAATAAACAGAGTAAATGTTATTTTAGTGCCAGGAATGTCTGCATTGTTCATTCTGGACCCTATTTTGAAATTAGTATCTGTTGAAATTTGTGTGAAATTGGCCAAATTGTTAATTTCTGACCACTTTATTGGGTAGTTGAAATAGGTGAATGGGCGGTTTCTTGTACTCAGTCAACAGAATAGCAGTAAGTAAATAAGTAAGTTTATTCAGGTATACACAAATACAGTTACATAGATTATCATATGTAACAGTGTATGTATAGAGAACCTAGGATAACCCAAAAAAAGTCAGACAAATTGACTTATTTCCAGTACCTGGCTTGGGCTTGCCATATATGATTTTTGGTAAATATTTTTTTTTTCTCAGTTGTTTGTTGGGCTATCTTATTGAAACTTGGGCAATGTATGATGGAAAGATGATTCTTAACGTACGCCAAAAAAAAAAAACGGACGATAAATAAGGAGTTCACTTCTCAGCCATTAGCCGCCTCTTTGCGGTATATTTTTGTATGGTTTTTATGGTTGTATTCTCGTTTTTCTTTTGGTTTCATTTGATAGAATGAAAGATATGTTACAGAAATAGATGTGAATTTGATTGGTTTTACGACAAAAAGTACCTTGAAATTGAGCTCAAAGTAGCGGAAATGTTTGATTTTTGCTAATGTTCAATGAACTTTGTGTAAGTCAAATTGGTTAATTTTATTAAGTGTATTCTAACCTAACCACTCTGTAATCTAGCAAACTCAGTAATCCTGCATACTACAGGTCCCAATGATGCTGGATCTGTGATGGAGGACCTGTATAATGCTGCAGGGAGGGATATACTAAACTCATAGGAAGTTATGCAGCATCTGGGGAATATGATATAATTGGATATGTTACAAGAGTGTTTTTTCCTTAAATTGAGAGCTCTTCACCAGCATCAAGGTGTACTCACTCCATAGCTAGCCCCCATAAAAGGGAAAATTATCGAAGGAATCCTAACCTGTTGGCCCAAAAATCTCATTCCATACACAGTAGACCCTCATATGTGTGTATTACACAAATTTATATGGCACATTTTGGTTATTACACTATTGAAAAATTGCAGCATGATTTTATACAACACTTCGTAAAATTAACTAACACAGTTTGGTTTGCGGGAGGGGAAAAAATTTGGAGCGTCGCCTGCAAGATATTTTCCCTAGCTCAGGCCATCACCTGGCTGTGGGTGAGATCACAGTCTCCGCCGGGCTGCACCGGGCTTCAAGGAAGCAAATGATTGCTTCACCTTGCCCCTTCAGAGTAATGCATCAGGTGATTTCAAGTGTAAACCCATGGTTATTTACCGCTCTAAGAATCCTCATGCTTTGAAAGGTGTAGATAAAACACCTTACCAGTAATTTGGAGGTCAAACCAGTCAGTATGGATGACAGAGGAAATATTTATTGACTGGTTTAAGCATTACTTTTTTCCTGAAGTCAAGTTTTACCTGCACACCAAGAGCCTTGCATTCAAGGCTCTCTTCATTCTTGATAATTCCTGTACTCATCCAGAAGTTTTGCTGGATGTGACCCCGCATGTAAAAGTTATATTTTTACTAACAAATACATCTTTAATACAACCACTGGATTGGGGAGTTAAGTCATTCAAGTGTAACTACACAAGAAAAGTGATGAAACAACTAGTTGCATCAATGGACTCTGACTCCAACCTGGCAGTACCAAGCTTCTGGAATATTGTATAATGCACTGCAGGGTAAAAGAAGCCAGAGATCCATTACAGAATTTATGAACACTCCAATACAACCATCGACTTTAGTACCAGAACCTCAACCATCCACTTCTGCCTACAACCAACAACCATCCACCTCAGCCCAGTAGGGCCACACTGTGTATCTCCAATCTCTTCACAATCAATGATATACACACCATTGACCACAATTTAAGATAAATCATATTTCTGTTGCATTTGTAGTCTTAAACAACAAAAACAGCATTATCATTTTTATTTTTTGTAAGATCTGGATGTCTAAAATAAGGTTGTTTGGCTGGGGGGGGTCCCAGGAATGTAATCCTATTTTTCCTGTAAGGCTTCAGTTTATATAACACAGATTTATCTGACACAGTAGTATTTTCAGGAACATAACTACCATATAATATGAGGGTCTACTGTATTGCACAATAAAAAAAAGTTATCCATATGTACATGAAACTATCCAAACTGACAAAGCTGTCAATAAGAATGCAACATTCTTTCCTCTAACAGTTTGCTGACTTATCCACCTCATTTTTTCCATGCATAATAGAATGGAATGTAGAATGACTTGGAAAACGTATAAATCTGTAGGGGAAGGAAGATGGGGTAGGGGTTGGCCTAGGACAGGTTGGAGGGAGGGGGTAAAGGTGGTTTTGTGGGCAAGAGGCTTGGACTTCCAGCAAGCATGCATGAGCATGTTAGATAGGAGTGAATGGAGACGAATGGTTTTTTGGGATCTGACGAGATGTTGGAATGTGAGCAGGGTAATATTTTGTGAAGGGATTCAGGAAAAAGGGTTAGCTGGACTTGAGTCCTGGAGGTGGGAAGTACAATGCCTGCATTTTTAAAGGAGGGATTTGGGATATTGGTTGTTTGGAGTGTCATCTAAACTGTCATATCTGAGTGTCTTTGCAAAGACAGTGATTATGTATGAATGATGGTGAAAGTGTTGAATGATGATGAAAGTTTTTTTTTTTTCTTTCTTTTTGGGTCACCCTGCCTCGATGGGAAATGGCAGACTTGTTAAAAAGAAAAAAAAATAGCACCATTTACAGAATATGGAAACACTACAGTTGACCAGTGATGCAGTTACTATTTACTACTTGGTAAACAAGAACAGGTCTAAGGGGACTCGTCCATATGTTTTACCCAATCCAGGAATTGAACCCACGTTCTGGTTGTAAGCTAAATGTTACACTACCCAGCAGGTGTGTTGCTGTGTTGGACAAGCACTGCATTAATGGTATACAATACCAGCAGGTTGATGCTTTAGACACATTGCAAAATTAGTATCTTAGTAGATGGAAAAGTTTTTACCAACTCTGTTGATAGCATCTATTTAGCATGATCTTTCACTAGTCCCCCTGATGGCAGGGCCTTTTCATAGTGGGGGGATCACAGTCTTCATTGTAATCCCCCCCGACAAGTTGAAGATTGAGACACTTATGCAACATATGGGAGTCTCCTCAATAAAGACTCCTATATGTTGCATAAGTGTCTCAACTGTCTTGACTGTAGTGGATGGACTGACTCCCTGAGGAGGATCATGGCATGTAGTGGCCTAACTAAACACTGTCTTCTGTGTTTGCCATATACAGTGGACCTTCGATTATCGGCCATCCTGGATATTGGCCAACTCGGTTATTGCCTGGTTTTTTGACCAAAATTTTATTCTGGTTATCGGCCGTTATTTCGCTTATCAGCCATATTGAACACGTCCGCCCGCCAGCCGCTCACACATTCATGAGTCAGTGTGGCTGTCTCTCTGGGTGAGTGAGGAAACTTCTGCTCATTCATCCAAGCATTTTGCTATAATCCATTTTTTTTGTGATTTTTGATTGAGTGCAACTGTGAAATAAGCAACCATGGGCCCAAAGAAAGTTCCTAGTAAAATTCCTTTGGTAAAGAAAGTGAGAAACATGATGGAATTTAAGAATTATTATTATTATTATAATCAAAAAGAAGCGCTAAGCTGGAATTTAAGAAAAGTTATTGAAAAATATGAGAGTGGTGTGCAGGTGCTGGAACTTGCCAGGATGTATGGGAAATCCAAATCAACAATCACTTTCAGGGAAGCTAATGTTGCAAAAGGCATAACTGCTCTAACGAAACAAAGGTCACCAATAATGAAAGATATAGAGAAGTTATTGTTCTTGTGAATCACCAAAAAACTATTAGTGGGAGATAGTGTTCTGGAATCAATCATTTGTGAAAAGGCAAGGCAGTTGCATGCGAATCTCGTAAAGAAAATTCCTGGAACGAGTACAGCTTTTGGAAGAAAATGCCAAAGAGGACCTACATCACGCAGGAGGAAAAGGCACTGCCAGGACACAAACCTAGGAAAGACAAGCCTAGAACATAAGAAAGATGGAACACTGCAGCAGGCCTACAGACCTATGCGAGGCAGGTCCAATTCTCCCACCGCCTTGACCTAGTCAGGTCAGACACGTCGCTTAAGAGAGGAGCATGGCATCCGACCTAGTAGCACAAGCTAGTCAGGTCCAACTCACACCCACCCGTACCCACTCATGTATTTATCCAACTTATTTTTAAAACTACACGTCTTAGCTTCTATGGCGGTACTTAGGAGTTTGTTCCGCTCATCCACAACTCTATTACCAAACCAGTGCTTTCCTATATCCTTCCTGAATCTGAATTTTTCCAATTTAAAACCATTGCTGAGTGTCCTGTCTATGTTAGATATTTTTAGCACGGTATTTACATCCCCTTTATTAACCCTTTGACTGTTTACACCGTATAAATACGTCTTATGCGCCACTTTCTGGCGTATCTATACGCATAAATTCTAGTGGCTTCAAATCAAGCAGGAGAAAGGTGGTAGGCCCACATGTGAGAGAATGGGTCTCCATGGTCAGTGTGCACCATATAAAAAAAATCAGGGAGCCAGTGGTGCATTGTGGGGATGCCATTTCCGTTGTCCTTTTTCAGCATGCCTAGCGGTAAGAAATATGTGATTCCCCAGCAAATCTGGGACTCTTCTCTTCCCAAGTGATGCTCTAACACAGATGGAAGTGTCAGTGAAGATCAATTTCATGGTTTTGAGGAGTTTGAGACCAAAAGCAATGCCCAGGATACCAGAAGAATGGAGGAGGAGGAGGAAGAAGAAGAAGAGGCAGAGGAGGAAGAGGAGGGGGAGGAGGAGGAGGAGGAGGAAGAGGAGGAATAGGAGGAGGAAGAAGAGGAGGAGGAGGAAGAAGAGGAGGAGGAGGAGGAAGAGGAGGAGGAGGAGGAAGAAGAGAAGAGGAGGAAGAAGAGAAGGAAGAGGAAGAAGAGGAGGAGGAGGAGGAAGAAGAGGAGGAAGAGGAGGAGGAGGAAGAAGAAGAGGAGGAGGAAGAAGAGGAGGAGGAGGAGGAGGAAGAGGAGGAGGAGGAGGAGGAGGAGGAAGAGGAGGAGGAGGAAGAAGAAGAGGAGGAGGAGGAAGAGGAGGAGGAGGAGGAAGAGGAGGAGGAAAAAGATTATTATTATTATTATAATCAAAAAGAAGGTAGGTAGTAGGTAGGTAGTAGGTTGGTAGACAGCAACCACCCAGGGAAGTACTACCATCCTGCCAGATGACTGTGAAACAGAAACCTGTAACTGTTATGCATGATGGTAGGATTGCTGGTTTCTTTTTCTGTCTCATAAACACGCTAGATAACAGGGATATCTTGCTACTCCTACTAACACTTTGGTCACACTTCACAGACACGCACATGCATATATATATACATACATCTAGGTTTTTCTCCTTTTTCTAAATAGTTCTTGTTCTTCTTTATTTCTTCTATTGTCCATGGGGAAGTGGAAAAGAATCTTTCCTCCGTAAGCCATGCGTGTCGTATGAGGCGACTAAAATGCCGGGAGCAATGGGCTAGTAACCCCTTCTCCTGTAGACACTTACTAAAAAAGAGAAGAAGAAAAACTTTATAAAACTGGGATGCTTAAATGTGCGTGGATGTAGTGCGGATGACAAGAAACAGATGATTGCTGATGTTATGAATGAAAAGAAGTTGGATGTCCTGGCCCTAAGCAAAACAAAGCTGAAGGGGGTAGGAGAGTTTCAGTGGGGGGAAATAAATGGGATTAAATCTGGAGTATCTGAGAGAGTTAGAGCAAAGGAAGGGGTAGCAGTAATGTTAAATGATCAGTTATGGAAGGAGAAAAGAGAATATGAATGTGTAAATTCAAGAATTATGTGGATTAAAGTAAAGGTTGGATGCGAGAAGTGGGTCATAATAAGCGTGTATGCGCCTGGAGAAGAGAGGAATGCAGAGGAGAGAGAGAGTTTTTGGGAGATGTTAAGTGAATGTATAGGAGCCTTTGAACCAAGTGAGAGAGTAATTGTGGTAGGGGACCTGAATGCTAAAGTAGGAGAAACTTTTAGAGAGGGTGTGGTAGGTAAGTTTGGGGTGCCAGGTGTAAATGATAATGGGAGCCCTTTGATTGAACTTTGTATAGAAAGGGGTTTAGTTATAGGTAATACATATTTTAAGAAAAAGAGGATAAATAAGTATACAAGATATGATGTAGGGTGAAATGACAGTAGTTTGCTGGATTATGTATTGGTAGATAAAAGACTGTTGAGTAGACTTCAGGATGTACATGTTTATAGAGGGGCCACAGATATATCAGATCACTTTCTAGTTGTAGCTACACTGAGAGTAAAAGGTAGATGGGATACAAGGAGAATAGAAGCATCAGGGAAGAGAGAGGTGAAGGTTTATAAACTAAAAGAGGAGGCAGTTAGGGTAAGATATAAACAGCTATTGGAGGATAGATGGGCTAATGAGAGCATAGGCAATGGGGTCGAAGAGGTATGGGGTAGGTTTAAAAATGTAGTGTTAGAGTGTTCAGCAGAAGTTTGTGGTTACAGGAAAGTGGGTGCGGGAGGGAAGAGGAGCGATTGGTGGAATGATGATGTAAAGAGAGTAGTAAGAGAGAAAAAGTTAGCATATGAGAAGTTTTTACAAAGTAGAAGTGATGCAAGGAGGGAAGAGTATATGGAGAAAAAGAGAGAGGTTAAGAGAGTGGTGAAGCAATGTAAAAAGAGAGCAAATGAGAGAGTGGGTGAGATGTTATCAACAAATTTTGTTGAAAATAAGAAAAAGTTTTGGAGTGAGATTAACAAGTTAAGAAAGCCTAGAGAACAAATGGATTTGTCAGTTAAAAATAGGAGAGGAGAGTTATTAAATGGAGAGTTAGAGGTATTGGGAAGATGGAGGGAATATTTTGAGGAATTGTTAAATGTTGATGAAGATAGGGAAGCTGTGATTTCGTGTATAGGGCAAGGAGGAATAACATCTTGTAGGAGTGAGGAAAAGCCAGTTGTGAGTGTGGGGGAAGTTCGTGAGGCAGTAGGTAAAATGAAAGGGGGTAAGGCAGCCGGGATTGATGGGATAAAGATAGAAATGTTAAAAGCAGGTGGGGATATAGTTTTGGAGTGGTTGGTGCAATTATTTAATAAATGTATGGAAGAGGGTAAGGTACCTAGGGATTGGCAGAGAGCATGCATAGTTCCTTTGTATAAAGGCAAAGGGGATAAAAGAGAGTGCAAAAATTATAGGGGGATAAGTCTGCTGAGTATACCTGGTAAAGTGTATGGTAGAGTTATTATTGAAAGAATTAAGAGTAAGACGGAGAATAGGATAGCAGATGAACAAGGAGGCTTTAGGAAAGGTAGGGGGTGTGTGGACCAGGTGTTTACAGTGAAACATATAAGTGAACAGTATTTAGATAAGGCTAAAGAGGTCTTTGTGGCATTTATGGATTTGGAAAAGGCGTATGACAGGGTGGATAGGGGTGCAATGTGGCAGATGTTGCAAGTGTATGGTGTAGGAGGTAGGTTACTGAAAGCAGTGAAGAGTTTTTATGAGGATAGTGAGGCTCAAGTTAGAGTATGTAGGAAAGAGGGAAATTATTTCCCAGTAAAAGTAGGCCTTAGACAAGGATGTGTGATGTCACCGTGGTTGTTTAATATATTTATAGATGGGGTTGTAAGAGAAGTAAATGCGAGGGTCTTGACAAGAGGCGTGGAGTTAAAAGATAAAGAATCACACACAAAGTGGGAGTTGTCACAGCTGCTCTTTGCTGATGACACTGTGCTCTTGGGAGATTCTGAAGAGAAGTTGCAGAGATTGGTGGATGAATTTGGTAGGGTGTGCAAAAGAAGAAAATTAAAGATGAATACAGGAAAGAGTAAGGTTATGAGGATAACAAAAAGATTAGGTGATGAAAGATTGAATATCAGATTGGAGGGAGAGAGTATGGAGGAGGTGAATGTATTCAGATATTTGGGAGTGGACGTGTCAGCGGATGGGTCTATGAAAGATGAGGTGAATCATAGAATTGATGAGGGAAAAAGAGTGAGTGGTGCACTTAGGAGTCTGTGGAGACAAAGAACTTTGTCCTTGGAGGCAAAGAGGGGAATGTATGAGAGTATAGTTTTACCAACGCTCTTATATGGGTGTGAAGCATGGGTGATGAATGTTGCAGCGAGGAGAAGGCTGGAGGCAGTGGAGATGTCATGTCTGAGGGCAATGTGTGGTGTGAATATAATGCAGAGAATTCGTAGTTTGGAAGTTAGGAGGAGGTGCGGGATTACCAAAACTGTTGTCCAGAGGGCTGAGGAAGGGTTGTTGAGGTGGTTCGGACATGTAGAGAGAATGGAGCGAAACAGAATGACTTCAAGAGTGTATCAGTCTGTAGTGGAAGGAAGGCGGGGTAGGGGTCGGCCTAGGAAAGGTTGGAGAGAGGGGGTAAAGGAGGTTTTGTGTGCGAGGGGCTTGGACTTCCAGCAGGTATGCATGAGCGTGTTTGATAGGAGTGAATGGAGACAAATGGTTTTTAATACTTGACGTGCTGTTGGAGTGTGAGCAAAGTAACATTTATGAAGGGGTTCAGGGAAACCGGCAGGCCGGACTTGAGTCCTGGAGATGGGAAGTACAGTGCCTGCACTCTGAAGGAGGGGTGTTAATGTTGCAGTTTAAAAACTGTAGTGTAAAGCACCCTTCTGGCAAGACAGTGATGGAGTGAATGATGGTGAAAGTTTTTCTTTTTCGGGCCACCCTGCCTTGGTGGGAATCGGCCAGTGTGATAATAAAAAAAAAGAAGCGCTAAGCCACAAGGACTATACAGCAGGAGGAAGAAGAGGAAGAATAATAATATGTTCCCTTGAAGCATGGAAAACAGTTCACCCCATGACAGTGACAAGATAAGGGGAGATAACATCTGATAAGAGCTGACATTTGATGAGCGTAAACGAGGGTGGAGAGAGGGTGCAGCTGATAAGAAAAGATTAGATGACCATCCCCCTCCCTCTGTTTTTGCTGGTACATAAACATTTCTGTCTGTCAAGCTCCCTGTCTATCCATCTAGCTCTCTGTCTCAGAGAGAGCCACAAGACTGTGTCATCATCACGTTTACTCACATCTTCAAGCAGAGTATAGCACTTTGTCTGAATTTCTTGGGTTATCCTAGGTAATTTACACTATGTATACTTGTATTTATGTGTACCTGTGAGACAGAGATAGACAGACAGATAGAAAGAGAGACAGATTGAAAGAGATAGAATGAGGGAGAAAGATAATTAGATAGAATGGAGGGGAAGCAGCATCCGACCCCATTGTTTTGACAGGAGGTAGGGGGAGTGAGTAATGAGACAATATGTCATTTTGACAGCTGCCGACTCCTGACTCAAAACAATTATAAGCCACACACTTGCACAAGAACCTCAATGGAATGGGATGGACCCCGGTACCCTTTCCCCTACCCAGGAACTAGTGTGCCTGTGGGAAAAATCCCAAAGTCCAAAAAGAGGAAGGGCAAAAGGGAGGGGTGGGTAGGAGGAGGAGGAGGAAAGGAAAAAGGGAGGATGGGATACAAACGGGGGGATTGGGGGGTAATTAGGTTCGGTCTGAGGAGACCAACAGGTCTTAATTCCTCAGACCAAAAGCCTCTTCACCATGCCAAGGAGCCTCCCTTGAAGAGGAGACCAGGACATTAATTTGTCCAAATCCTCCTGGAATTCATTGCTATCCTCCAAGATTGACACTGTAGTGAAGATTCCCAACGCTTCCTCAATGCTCAAGGTCACATTCCTGGACGTTACCATGGTGACCAGAGCACTGTCTGATGGCCTGGCCATCTCTTACTACTACATCAACCCTCGACAGATTGAACCTGAACGCTTCACGTACATAACACCTTGCTGGACATGTTACTCGTACAGTCACTCTACTGCCGAGAGCCACGTGAAGAATAAGAAGATATGTTCCACCTGTGGGTCTGCAGGACATGATTTTCGTTCTTGCACTTCCACTGCTGCTCCCACTTGCATCAACTGTAAGAGTGATCACCATACTCTTGCAGCCAAGTGTCCAGTGCGAAAGGAAATCCTTTCTAAGAAACTAAAGGAAGAAACAAAGAAGTCATCTGGAACCTCTCCTACATACGCTGCAATTGCCAAGATTCAATCTACAACATCCAAGATTCTACAAGCTACTCAACAGTCGTCTCCACTACCTCTCACTACCCAACCTCCACCTGATGATATTTCTACCAAATTCTATTACTGCATGATGTTTGCCCAAATGCAAAATGCTGCAAAACCTGGCTCTTTCAACATGACTATCAATGAACTTCTTGCACTCAACAACATGCCATCATTTAACTTCCCTGCAAGTCCACCATCAGCTGAAATTTTGAAAATAATCCCGAAGATCGTCAGTTTTGAAGCACCAGATGACTTGAAGGAATTAATAATTGACAATGACGACGCATCTTTTTTTGAATCCTCCAATCAACGTTCACCTGATAACATCCAAGTCAGCACTACGCCTCCTATTCGTCGATCGCCTCCTACTCGTCGATTGGCTCGTCGAGGCGGCATACCTCCTTCACCTCCACTCACCACTACTCATATAGACCAATCAGAAGCCATGATTCTACCAGTCTTCTACACACTCTCTAGCGGAGACACCAACATTGAAAGAACCTTCAATGCTGCAACCACCAACAAAAACCTCTCCAGTCATCACTCGACGTATTAATACAGAAGACCAACACCGATATCAATACCTGCACTGGAAAGATATAACTTTTTATACGACTCCTGACCAAGAACCAACCATGAATGTCGACACTTTGTACGAGATATTACACGACAGAACAGTCAAGTTTACAAATCGTAAAGGATCCCACTGCTCCTTCACTACACTCAAGATGACCCTTGACGAGTTACAAGCCAACCCAGCATTTCGACCCAAGATTACAAGACTACTCATCGTTTCCTTCCAACAACTGCACAACATAAGGAATGCCTCAATCACTGAAGAAATGAAGTAACTCCTGACTCACAATTTAACGACACCTGACCAATCAAGAAGCTAGCCTCCATTGACCACGCCTCCAGCTTCTGCCAGCCGCCAATCAACATCAAGATGCAGCAATCTTCCATCCAGCAAGTTGCAGTCAGCACCCGCAGAGTTCCTGCTGTCTTCTATGTCGTCTTCGTTATTGTTTATCCAGGCTTAGCAGTTGGGTCTAGTCCTGACTCTTCTCTCTTCGACTCAAGACATTCCTCTCACCGTCTATTCTTCGCACTGTCCCCACTTGCCCCTCGCCCCTCGTGGGTCCTTACCTGTGAGTCCTTGATTGATTGATTGATTATCCTCCTCAGAATGAATCATACGGCCTATCTTTGTATCATCAGCAAATTTGCTCATGTCACTCGTAATCCCTTCATCAAGGTCATTAATGTAAATTATGAACGAGAGAGGGCCTAAAACTGATCCTTGTGGAACACCACTAGTGACTAATCCCCATTCAGATTTGATCCCATTAATGGAAACTCTCTGCTTTCTATTGGTAAGCCATGCCTCTATCCATGCTAGAACTTTACCTCCTATACCATGAGCTGCCACTTTTCTTAAGAGTCTCTTGTGAGGTACTCTATCGAAGGATTTACTAAAATCCAAATAAACAATATCATATTCTTTATCACTGTCTACTGCCTCAAATGTTCTATTGAAGAATGTCAGTAAATTTGTCAGGCAGCAACGACCTCTTGTGAACCCATGCTGAGATTCATTAACCCTTTCAGGGTCCAAGGCCAAAATCTGAAGTGGTGCCCCAGTGTCCAAGAATTTTCAAAAAAAAAAAATTATTTTTTCTTATGAAATGGTAGAGAATCTTTTTGTGAAGATAATAAAACAAAAAGTACGAAATTTGATGGAAAATTGACGAAATTATGCTCTCGTAAATTTTGATGTGTCAGCGATATTTATGAATCGGCGATTTTGCCGACTTTGACTCCCATTTTAGGCCAATTACATTATTCCAGTTGACCAAATTCTTAGCTATTTCACTAGTATTACTCCTATTCTATCGATTGAGCACAAGAAATCGCCAAGTCAACCATTTCAACTACAAAATAAAGTGACCGGAAATTGGTAATTTGGCCAATTTAACACAAAGTTCAAAATATTCCAATTTCAAAATAGGGTCCAGAATAAACAATGTAGGTATTCCTGGAACTAAACTAACATTTCCTCTGTTCATTAGTTATGTTTTGAGGCTTTACAAATAAATTCCATTTTGAATTTTTATTCACATAATGAATTTTTATTCACACCAAAAAATAGAAGATTTACTGTTATGTAATATTGTAATAATTGTATAAATATCATCACCACATTTGTGAATGTATATTAGACCCACCAGCTGGCGTGTTATTATAAGACGTGTGAGGTCGTTTGTTTACTCTTGAACATCGGCAAAAATTTAACATTTCCGCCACTTTGAGCTCAGTTTCAAGCCATTTCCAGTGCTAACACCAATCAAAATTATCTCTATTTCTGTGATATGTCTTCCATTCTATCAAATGAGACCAAGAAATCACAAATACAACTATAAAAAACATATGAAAAAACACTGGAAAGTCGCTGTTTTAATCAAAAATCATGGTCTCAGTTTTTTTCTCTCATTATACACAGTGTGCTGCAGGATTTGTTTTATGTGGTGCACACATACCACATAGATGTATTATCTCATATCTAGGCCCAAATTTACCACTCAAAGTTTGTCAGAGTGAGCTGAGCTCATGACATAGATCTACGGTTTGGACCCTGAACGTAAAGCCGTAGATCTATGGGACGGACCCTGAAAGGGTTAATCAAATTATGGTCTTCAGGGTGACTTCTAATAATGTCATCTATAATTGATTCTAATAACTTGCCCACTATAGATGTCAGGCTTATTGGACAGTAATTTGAAGGAGTGGACTTATCCCCTGATTTGAATATAGGAATCACATTAGTAGGTTGGTAGACAGCAACCACCCAGGGAAGTACTAACGTCCTGCCAGATGACTGTGAAACAGAAACCTTTAACTGTTTGGCATGATGGTAGGATTGCTGGTTTCTTTTTCTGTCTCATAAACACCCTAGATAACAGGGATATCTTGCTACTCCTACTTACACTTTGGTTACACTTCACAGATATGCACATGCATATATATATACATATATCTAGGTTTTTCTCCTTTTTCTAAATAGCTCTTGTTCTTCTTTATTTCTTCTATTGTCCATGGGGAAGTGGAAAAGAATCTTTCCTCCGTAAGCCATGCGTGTCGTATGAGGCGACTAAAATGCTGGGAGCAATGGGCTAGTAACCCCTTCTCCTGTAGACATTTACTAAAAAAGAGAAGAAGAAAAACTTTATAAAACTGGGGTGTTTAAATGTGCGTCGATGTAGTGCGGATGACACGAAACAGATGATTGCTGATGTTATGAATGAAAAGAAGTTGGATGTCCTGGCCCTAAGCAAAACAAAGCTGAAGGGGGTAGGGGAGTTTCGGTGGGGGGAAATAAATGGGATTAAATCTGGAGTATCTGAGAGAGTTAGAGCAAAGGAAGGGGTAGCAGTAATGTTGAATGATCAGTTATGGAAGGAGAAAAGAGAATATGAATGTGTAAATTCAAGAATTATGTGGATTAACGTAAAGGTTGGATGCGAGAAGTGGGTCATAATAAGCGTGTATGCACCTGAAGAAGAGAGGAATGTAGAGGAGAGAGAGAGATTTTCGGAGATGTTAAGTGAATGTATAGGAGCCTTTGAACCAAGTGAGAGAGTAATTGTGGTAGGGGACCTGAATGCTAAAGTAGGAGAAACTTTTAGAGAGGGTGTGGTAGGTAAGTTTGGGGTGCCAGGTGTAAATGATAATGGGAGCCCTTTGAGTGAACTTTGTATAGAAAGGGGTTTGGTTATAGGTAATACATATTTTAAGAAAACGAGGATAAATAAGTATACAAGATATGATGTAGGGCGAAATGACAGTAGTTTGTTGGATTATGTATTGGTAGATAAAAGACTGTTGAGTAGACTTCAGGATGTACATGTTTATAGAGGGGCCACAGATATATCAGATCACTTTCTAGTTGTAGCTACACTGAGAGTAAAAGGTAGATGGGATACAAGGAGAATAGAAGCATCAGGGAAGAGAGAGGTGAAGGTTTATAAACTAAAAGAGGAGGCAGTTAGGGTAAGATATAAACAGCTATTGGAGGATAGATGGGCTAATGAGAGCATAGGCAATGGGGTCAAAGAGGTATGGGGTAGGTTTAAAAATGTAGTGTTAGAGTGTTCAGCAGAAGTTTGTGGTTACAGGAAAGTGGGTGCGGGAGGGAAGAGGAGCAATTGGTGGAATGATGATGTGAAGAGAGTAGTAAGAGAGAAAAAGTTAGCATATGAGAAGTTTTTACAAAGTAGAAGTGATGCAAGGAGGGAAGAGTATATGGAGAAAAAGAGAGAGGTTAAGAGAGTGGTGAAGCAATGTAAAAAGAGAGCAAATGAGAGAGTGGGTGAGATGTTATCAACAAATTTTGTTGAAAATAAGAAAAAGTTTTGGAGTGAGATTAACAAGTTAAGAAAGCCTAGAGAACAAATGGATTTGTCAGTTAAAAATAGGAGAGGAGAGTTATTAAATGGAGAGTTAGAGGTATTGGGAAGATGGAGGGAATATTTTGAGGAATTGTTAAATGTTGATGAAGATAGGGAAGCTGTGATTTCGTGTATAGGGCAAGGAGGAACAACATCTTGTAGGAGTGAGGAAGAGCCAGTTGTGAGTGTGGGGGAAGTTCGTGAGGCAGTAGGTAAAATGAAAGGGGGTAAGGCAGCCGGAATTGATGGGATAAAGATAGAAATGTTAAAAGCAGGTGGGGATATAGTTTTGGAGTGGTTGGTGCAATTATTTAATAAATGTATGGAAGAGGGTAAGGTACCTAGGGATTGGCAGAGAGCATGCATAGTTCCTTTGTATAAAGGCAAAGGGGATAAAAGAGTGCAAAAATTATAGGGGGATAAGTCTGTTGAGTATACCTGGCAAAGTGTATGGTAGAGTTATTATTGAAAGAATTAAGAGTAAGACGGAGAATAGGATAGCAGATGAACAAGGAGGCTTTAGGAAAGGTAGGGGGTGTGTGGACCAGGTGTTTACAGTGAAACATATAAGTGAACAGTATTTAGATAAGGCTAAAGAGGTCTTTGTGGCATTTATGGATTTGGAAAAGGCGTATGACAGGGTGGATAGGGGGGCAATGTGGCAGATGTTGCAGGTGTATGGTGTAGGAGGTAGGTTACTGAAAGCAGTGAAGAGCTTTTACGAGGATAGTGAGGCTCAAGTTAGAGTATGTAGGAAAGAGGGAAATTTTTTCCCATTAATAGTAGGCCTTAGACAAGGATGTGTGATGTCACCGTGGTTCTTTAATATATTTATAGATGGAGTTGTAAGAGAAGTAAATGCGAGGGTCTTGGCAAGAGGCGTGGAGTTAAAAGATAAAGAATCACACATAAAGTGGGAGTTGTCACAGTTGCTCTTTGCTGATGACACTGTGCTCTTGGGAGATTCTGAAGAGAAGTTGCAGAGATTGGTGGATGAATTTGGTAGGGTGTGCAAAAGAAGAAAATTGAAAGTGAATACAGGAAAGAGTAAGGTTATGAGGATAACAAAAAGATTAGGTGATGAAAGATTGGATATCAGATTGGAGGGAGAGAGTATGGAGGAGGTGAATGTATTCAGATATTTGGGAGTGGACGTGTCAGCGGATGGGTCTATGAAAGATGAGGTGAATCATAGAATTGATGAGGGGAAAAGGGTGAGTGGTGCACTTAGGAGTCTGTGGAGACAAAGAACTTTGTCCTTGGAGGCAAAGAGGGGAATGTATGAGAGTATAGTTTTACCAACGCTCTTATATGGGTGTGAAGCATGGGTGATGAATGTTGCAGCGAGGAGAAGGCTGGAGGCAGTGGAGATGTCATGTCTGAAAGCAATGTGTGGTGTGAATATAATGCAGAGAATTCGTAGTTTGGAAGTTAGGAGGAGGTGCGGGATTACCAAAACTGTTGTCCAGAGGGCTGAGGAAGGGTTGTTGAGGTGGTTCGGACATGTGGAGAGAATGGAGTGAAACAGAATAACTTCAAGAGTGTATCAGTCTGTAGTGGAAGGAAGGCGGGGTAGGGGTCGGCCTAGGAAAGGTTGGAGGGAGGGGGTAAAGGAGGTTTTGTGTGCGAGGGGCTTGGACTTCCAGCAGGCATGCGTGAGCGTGTTTGATAGGAGTGAATGGAGACAAATGGTTTTTAATACTTGACGTGCTGTTGGAGTGTGAGCAAAGTAACATTTATGAAGGGGTTCAGGGAAACTGGCAGGCCGGACTTGAGTCCTGGAGATGGGAAGTACAGTGCCTGCACTCTGAAGGAGGGGTGTTAATGTTGCAGTTTAAAAACTGTAGTGTAAAGCACCCTTCTGGCAAGACAGTGATGGAGTGAATGATGGTGAAAGTTTTTCTTTTTCGGGCCACCCTGCCTTGGTGGGAATCGGCCAGTGTGATAATAAAAAAAAAAAATATTAGCCAACTTCCACAACTCTGGCACAACACCAGTAAGGATGGACGCATTAAACACACTCGTTAATGACTAAGTTCCATCTTGCATTCCTTAAGTACCCTGTAAAACAACTCGTCAGGCCCTGGGGACTATTACTGTCATGAGGGACATGGTTATCTGTTTGATAACCATGTCCCTCATGACAGTAATGTTAGTTAATTTGAATTCATCAGGAACTGAATAATTGTTAATTTATGGAATGTCATTTATGTCTTCTTGTATAAAAACTGACAAAAAAATAGTCATTAAATAAGGAACACATTTCTAGTTTGTTATCCGTCAGCTGTCCATTCCCAATTTTCAGAGGTCCTACTTTTTCCTTCACCTTCGTCCTATACACTTGAAAGAACCCCTTTGGATTGATCTTTGATTCATTAGCAACTCTAATTTCATAGTCACGTTTAGCCTTTCTAATAACCTTTTTTATTTCTCTTTTAAGCTGAACATACTGATGTGCTTATAAATTCCCCTTTTCTCCCCTAATAGATGCTTTAGCCTCCTGTTAACTCATTTGGGATTGTTATTATTAGACCTAATTTCTCTCTGGGCAATGTATATACTCTGAGCACAGTGTACATTATTAAGAAAAAATCATAAATGCAGATCCCTTCATAATCATAAGTATGATAATCTATGATTATCTATGGTGGTAAGGTTATCTATGGTTATAAGGAGAGAAAGATCGCGAGCTTGACTAGCATCCTGTACCATGATGATGTGTGTACCGCTCTTGAGAGCATGAAAGGATATATCTTGACCAACATGGCATAGGAGCGCCTTGCCAATACTATGATCAGAAAGATAGGCAGGAGAAGTTGGTCATAGAGTAAAAAGCTTAGTCCAGTGTGTATTTCAAAACACTGCATGTAAGGAGAGTGAGTGGTGTGCCAGTCTTTTCTGGGTAGAATGTGAAGGAAGCGAAGAAGTATCATCAGGGCATTTAGGTGTGGGACCAGAGTTGTTCTGACGTGAGACAGGCGGGCAATCTGAAAATCTCCACACCATAGAGGGAGAAGCCAGAAGCATGGTCCAAGAAGTGCAGAGGTCAGATGTATCAAAGGAGTTAGGCGGAACCCTGGCACCTGGAGCAGGTGACAAAACGGTACAAGGAGGTACAGGGGCATTAGAAACATCTGAAGAGTGGTCAAATAATGAGGCAGGGTTTTAACAGGGTGTGGTATTGGGAAGGGGCCCAGGGGGAGCAAGTTCATGGATTGGGAACTCCATGGTTATGTCACTTCTTTCTTTTTGTTTTTTGGAACAAAAAATGAAAAGGAAAAAAGAATAAAAAACGGGGGAAACATGGAGGAATAGCTCCTACGAGGAATGAAAAGGCCATAAATCTCCCTCTGCACCCAAGAGGACCTCAGTACCTCAAGTAGTGCAGATGAGGTATGGAACCCATGCCATACCCTACCCTTCATGCCAGTAAACCAGAAATCCAGGATAACAATAACAACCTCACATCCCCCGAGTCACCTCAGTGGACAAAAGAGAGGGCAGCCGGACACCAGCCACAAAGCATAACTCCTTTAGTCACCACCCCCCGGAATCTGAAAGGCAGCCTCCAGAGATACGCCCGTCACCCAGAAGACACCCAAAGTCACCCCCCGGGGGACTGGAGAAGAATCGGGGACATCCCCAGGTGATCCAGATTCCACGGTAAACTACACCACCGCCAAGGATCCCAGTGGAATGGGATGGACCATGGTGCCTGTCCCCCTACCTAGGAACTAGAATGCATGTGGGGAGAATCCCCAAAGGCCAAAAATAGGAAGGGAATAGGGGAGGGATGGGAAGGGGAGGAGGAAAGGGAGGATTGGGGGGTAATTAGGTTTGGTCTGAGGAAGGAGACCAAAAGGTCTAATTCCTCAAACCAAGAGCCTCTTCACCAAGCCAAGGAGCCCCCCCTTGAAGAGGAGGATGTTACATAAATATGGACTTTATCTCTTTATGATGTTGTAATACATGCACACATCAGGTAAATCATGTGATTTCACTCGGTATCATATATATGATGTAGTGGATCATATGATGTTAGGGCACATGCTGAACCCCTTGTCACAGTT